>NW_007517767.1:0-238 GCF_000475195.1 Diaphorina citri
AAATATCTATAGACATATTAATATTTTATTGATAAAATGCAGCGGTTCTGTCACACCCTATTTGAGGGCATTCAGCTTAATGTGTAGCCTGACCTGTTGGAGTTTCACCAACAGTTTTTTTCTTCTTTCCGGGGCAACGGGTAAAATGTAGGTACCTACTTATCAGGCAATAGAACAGTTGCATTTGTGTAAAATTTATGAATAAAAGGTTGATTCCTATGAAAAAGGTTGTGAAAAA
>NW_007517768.1:0-238 GCF_000475195.1 Diaphorina citri
TAAGGTAAGAGCTCTAAGGTATCACGTCACGTCACGTCATGTCACGTGCATGATTCTATTTCAAATAGAATGGGCAGTGACACAAATCTCCCATCTGAGCTAACAGCCCTAAAGTAAGAGCTCTAAGGTATAAACTACTATCACGTCACGTCATGTCACCTCACGTACATGATTCTATTTCAAATAGAATGGGCAGTAACACAAATCTCCCATCTGAGCTAACAGCCCTAAGGTAAGA
>NW_007517769.1:0-238 GCF_000475195.1 Diaphorina citri
TGTCTTGTTAGAGCTAGGTCGCGGGTTCGATTCCCGTCCGGGGTGAACTTCCTAGATAAGGTTCGTTCTTGTAACGGCTGGCTTTCTGTATTCTATTGCGGGACTATAAGACGTCCGTTGTTACAGTTCCCTTATCAATCCCTAAAGAAAGTTATAGATTTTATTATTATTATTTTTAGCCGGATGTTTAGCTCTTGTATCACGTGGCTGATGTTTGAGTTTGTTCTGATTTCAGGTT
>NW_007517770.1:0-238 GCF_000475195.1 Diaphorina citri
TGGTAGAGAACACGCGGGCCCATTGGGTAGGAAGTTAGCAGGGCCTAAACCAACGTTGGCAGGGCCTAGTCCTACACCATTGGCCGGGCCTAAGCCACTATTGGTGGGGCCTATTCCAACGTTATTCGCGGGGCCTATTCCAACACTATTCGCCCCCCCGGAGCCGGATATACTGGGTGGTGCCGAGGCAGTGGGTAGGGGCCGTAGCTGGGGGGGAGGAGAAGGGGGCGCACTCAGT
>NW_007517771.1:0-238 GCF_000475195.1 Diaphorina citri
AAAAATTCCCGGAGGGACGGACCCAGCTTGTTGGCTTTATGGTTTTCTGGACAAAATTTGCACCACCATTTTCGTGATTCTGGTAAAAAAACCTTTAATTTGATATATAGGTCGACCAGGTTTGGATAAGTCCTTCTATGGGGAGACAGACTGACGGACAGACTGACAGACAGACACCGAAGCGAATACAATAGTCCGTCCCTTATACCTTTTATTATTAGTAATAATAAAGGAAGGA
>NW_007517772.1:0-238 GCF_000475195.1 Diaphorina citri
AGAAGGAAGACAGGATAGGAGAAAGCAAGCCGTTCCGAGAACGAACATTATCCCATCAGGATAAAATCCGCCCCGGGCACTAGCTAGGGAGGCATCGAAATTTCAGGCTGGTCTTCTCCCTGTTTAAAGTCCTCCAGCCAGACCAACCTGGTCTACTCCTTCTTTAAAATCCCTTTTCATGCCAGCCTAGTTAGCTTAGTTGGTGGTGCGTCTGCCTTGTAAGCGCTAGGCCGCGGGT
>NW_007517773.1:0-238 GCF_000475195.1 Diaphorina citri
AAAGGAAATGAAGGCAGATAAATGCACCTGGAAAAGGTTCGTCTACGTGGGGACGAATTGGATCCCGAAGTATATTTTTCAGCTGAGTTGGTTCCCGGCAAAAAAGGTCATGTAGGTATATGAATTTTATTGGTTCCCTTCAGAGGGGCAAAATGCACTTCCTATAGAGATACAAATACAAACCGAATTGACAGTGAAGAAATTAACTGGACTGGAGTTAGAACGTTAAATTCACAGC
>NW_007517774.1:0-238 GCF_000475195.1 Diaphorina citri
ATAAGTTTATTTTTTTCACCCTGCGTCCTCTAATTTTGACTGATAAGTATCTTCCCCAAAATATTCTCTTTTTCCCCCTCACCAAAGCTTATGCTTAGGGTCATTGCATATTAGGGGAGTCTTAGTGTCACGTGTTGCCGTGTATTTTATTTCCCCAACATTGTTCGTTGTTTTAATTTTACATGGCGTTTGTCGTGTTTTCACTTGTAATTTATACTTCACTTGTAATGTTATACTA
>NW_007517775.1:0-238 GCF_000475195.1 Diaphorina citri
TCATAGGTCAAGTATAGACACATGTGTTCAAACTTTAAAATCTCGTTTAATTTATATATTTAAAAAATTGAAATACTGGAAGAAGAAGGTGGATAATTGGATACTTTTGTATATATTTACACGCTACAAGGCCATCCGTGGAAAAATTGGAAGATGAATATTGTTGTTGTTGTAGCGGCTTTAGATATTGTCACAAGGTGATGACAAAATAATCAGCCATACAGCAGGGTGACGGTCT
>NW_007517776.1:0-237 GCF_000475195.1 Diaphorina citri
TACCGCCAAGCGCAGCAACCATCTTAACCAAACGTTTTGTGTTGCATCCTTGTCACATTTGTGAACTACATACCAAATGTCAAGTCTCTAGCTTATACCGTCCCCGAGATATTGTTAAATTACACCGAAAACCGCCAAAAAGCGGTAAAATGCCGCCACTCTTAACCAAAAGTTTCGTGTCGCATCCTTGTCACATTTGACATCTACATACCAAATTTCAAGTCTAGCTCTTACCGT
>NW_007517777.1:0-237 GCF_000475195.1 Diaphorina citri
ATTTTGGGGTCACGTTGATGTTGGCCGTCAACTGATCGTAGGACACCTGATGGTAATTATTCAGAAGGCATAACTTATAGGGATAATGAAGAATATGCTAGTTTTCTAAAGAATGAAAGAATAAAACTTATTATTTTGAGAGCAGTGGTCACTGCTCAAATCGCTTGCCTACAACTGCAGGGGGTTATCTGAAAAAACTCAATTTTTCAGGAGAGCCAAAAAACGTTTTTCTTCAAA
>NW_007517778.1:0-237 GCF_000475195.1 Diaphorina citri
AAAAAATAACAATAATACGAAGGACAACTTTTTTTTCTATCGACCGTCAATCGACGGCCTTCGACTATGTATGGACACATCTGTAGGAATCTCACTCCGCATGGTGAATATTGAGCTCTATGTGCTATTTTCATTTGGGACCACAAAAACGTTACTCTTCCAGTTCGGAGCTCGAGCAATATTGAATTGATTTATTTCTTTAGACATAGAACTCAAGGCCCATCATCAGATATACAA
>NW_007517779.1:0-237 GCF_000475195.1 Diaphorina citri
TTCAAGCTACCCAACACAAATCCTATCTGTCCTGATGGATATGTAGGTACACAGGTAGCACCATAGGCAACCCGAGGGGATACAGAGGCACAGTGTTGTAGCGTGTTGCCTACACAGTCTAAGGAGTACCATACTTACCTTATTCAAGCTACCCAACACTAGGGTTGGGACATCGACATCGATGTTTTGAAAACATCGATACATCGGAACAAAAACATCGATGTTTGACATCGATGT
>NW_007517780.1:0-237 GCF_000475195.1 Diaphorina citri
CGGCATATTCTACTAAGGTACGGAAAACGAAGGGCTTAATCTCACTAAACCAGGGACATACCATAGGATGATAAACATAGGATAATATTTTAATTCAAAGGAGAGAACACCGAAAAGGCGAAATAAATGCAAAGAAGGATAGGGAAAAGGAAGTCGAGAATTGCTTTTAATGTGGTCCCAGAGGAAATCAAATGAAGGTGATAAAACGAGAGAAAAGGAAGTAAAAAATGAAGAATT
>NW_007517781.1:0-237 GCF_000475195.1 Diaphorina citri
GGAAATTGGGACATACCCTTTTCTCCCTCTACCAGATACGCCACTGGACTGAATTTATTTTAATAGTAATCATACCTGGTGTGAAATATCAGGGTAATAAGACTAATAAAACTAAATGTTTTTCTTTTTAATTTTAAAATTTAATATTCGAATCGGATGTCAAAAGGTGGCTGTGATGTAGAGGAAAATTTGCTCACAGACTATTGAGTACTTCCATAATTATTATACCCAGTACTG
>NW_007517782.1:0-237 GCF_000475195.1 Diaphorina citri
TTGAACCAATCGAAATTGAAACCAGCCTGAGGAACAAGCATTGGCATACCATCGGGAAAATATCATTTTGATTGTCCGGACACGGAAAGTAAGTACCATCCTGAGGGTTCTAAATCAAAATCAGACCGTCCGCGTCACGTCAAATGGAGTCTAAAATCGTCCCAGACCTACAGAAACTCTCCAACGATACCGCTCCCATAAGCGAAGACAAATTCGAAAAGGGAAGTAACAAAAACG
>NW_007517783.1:0-237 GCF_000475195.1 Diaphorina citri
GGGTTGCCAACCGTAGGTTATTTCCCGGAACAATCCGTATTTTTGTCAAAAATCAAATGTTCCGCCGGAACACACCTTGGTTTCGGTTTTTTTTCCAAATCTATGGAAAATACGGGAACTGACTAATAAACAGAAAAAATAACAAAAAAAAAGTTTAAGAAGATAGGTAGGTACGTACGAAAAACACAAAAACCCGCGAGTCAAGTAGGTATTTTTTCAGCCTTTTAGCATGTGATT
>NW_007517784.1:0-237 GCF_000475195.1 Diaphorina citri
GAGGAATTGTGCTTGTTCTTTAAAAGCAGAGAGAACCCTTTGAAGAACTGCTAGCTAGCTAGGCTGGTTAGGCTTAGCTGTTCTCCTCCCTGTTTATAGTCGTACAGCCAGACACTAGTCTATTCTCTAGCTAGACTTGCCTAATATTATTAGTCACCAATGATTTAGAATAGAATTAACTCAATTAACCCTTACTCACACATGGTTTAGACTTAACCCTTACTTACCCATGGTCCC
>NW_007517785.1:0-237 GCF_000475195.1 Diaphorina citri
GTACCGAGGAGCGGAATTCATTTTTGCGATAAAGGTAGGGAGGACATTCAGTAACAAGGATTTTGTAGAGTAGGCAGAGTGTAAGGATTTTTCTCCGATCTTCAAGTCTGAGCAATCGGGCGAGCTCAACAGGCGAGCAAAAAGAAGTAGGTGTGAGGAAGAATTAGAATTACCAAGGAGCTCAAGTAGTGGAGGGAGGGTACCCTATACCTCATGTGTTATAAAAGCGTATCCCTA
>NW_007517786.1:0-237 GCF_000475195.1 Diaphorina citri
TAGAGGCGCTGCTGGATATTGAATTCTCGGATGCTTCAGCTGACAAGGGCGTTTTCTACATAGGTAAGACAATGCTATGTTTGATGTTTTTATGAGGCTAAACGCGGATTTTACTAGCCTAGTTTCTAGCTTGGTTGGTATCGCGTCTGCCTCGTAAACGCTAGGTCGCGGGTTCGATTCCCGCCCGGGGCGGATTTTATCCTGATGGGATAATGTTCGTTCTCGAAACGGCTGGCT
>NW_007517787.1:0-237 GCF_000475195.1 Diaphorina citri
CCGTTCCGAGAACGAACATTATCCCATCAGGATAAAATCGGCCCCGGGCGGGAATCGAACCCGCGGCCTAGCGCTTACTAGGCAGACGCACTACCAACTAAGCTAAGTAGGCTGGCTTTATAATATCGAAATGGCAGGAACAATGAGGTTCAAAGTTAGCGTTAAATTTTCACCAGGCTAAGTAAAGATATTATTTTCTTTTTTATAAATAAAATACTTCGTCTGACATCATTCCAG
>NW_007517788.1:0-237 GCF_000475195.1 Diaphorina citri
AGTAGGATATAAAGGGTTATTAGGAATAATTGAATCATTCAATACAGGTGAATTAAAGCTACCATTAAGAATTTTATGGAGAGATATCAAGTCGAACATGGTTCTTCGATCAGAAAGAGGTAGAAGTTTGACAGACGATTCCAATGCAGGATAGGACAGATCAGGAGTTCTCATCTTGTTAGCCATCATTTTCAAACCCTTATGTTGGATGCGTTCAAGAGATTGAATATGACAGGA
>NW_007517789.1:0-237 GCF_000475195.1 Diaphorina citri
ATGATTCATTTTACCTTGCTACTGATATCCTTGAGGAAGGTGGCCGGAGACTCCTGTACTACTTGTTGTACTCTGAGTCTTGTCTTGAGATATTCAATGAATCGCTTGAGAAATCCTACGAAATGTTCAGCCGTTCTAATGTTGCCGGGCACTACCTCTGCAAACACGAAATGTGTAAAGGTAACATTTTAGGTAAACTTCAGGAAAGGGTGATATCTACGTATATTGCCTTGCCTC
>NW_007517790.1:0-237 GCF_000475195.1 Diaphorina citri
TTACTAATTATTAAATGCATCTTATAACAATTATGAATTTTATTCACTTTTGTTACAATGTACTTATTTCTTTTGTTTCTAAATTTCACTTTGCTTTTTTTATTGTTTAAAAATATGTTAATATTTTGGGTCAGTTCAAATACATTTATGTCGAAACGCGTAGCTATGAATAGGTATTACCTACTTACCTATATCTGCTACTTACGATCTGGAAAGTTTTGACATTTCGTATTTATT
>NW_007517791.1:0-237 GCF_000475195.1 Diaphorina citri
ATTCAAAGTTTAAAATCAACTAACACCTAGGACTCGTTAATCCAATAAGATCAAGTGTAATCAAAGTTTATACTCAAATTGTACCCCAGGATATAAGAGGGTAGAACTTTAGAAATAAAACTTCATGCTTCACCCTCAGTGTCACTATCAAACTCCCTTTGTCCTCTGGCGACACAGGACATCCCATCACTCACTCCACAATGACTGGGTTCATTACTAGACTAGGGGTGCAGTATT
>NW_007517792.1:0-237 GCF_000475195.1 Diaphorina citri
TTCCGATCTCAAGGAATTCTCCTCCTAATAAAATAGGTAACTATTGATAGTTTACGACACGCCTTTAGGATCAAAATATTCCACTAGAAATACGATCTGCCCGCGGTCGTGCAATCGTCTCGTCATGTAATGCCGCAAGAGTAATTGCCACTTAGCGACCTCAGCAGGTGATTGAGCTACTAGAAGACTCCAAGATATTACCTCCAAGTGAAACTCCGTAATTAGATAGAGATTTAG
>NW_007517793.1:0-237 GCF_000475195.1 Diaphorina citri
ATGAATGTCTTTATTGGAACCCATTATGAATGATTCTGTGTCTGTGAGCATTGTACGTAAGTACATGGCCTAGTGTTTAAAGTAATTAACATGGGTTAGTTTTAACTTGGTAAATACCCTTTGGTCTAAGCACGGTACCCTGAGCGACCCCTCTAATCTCTGTCCGTCCGGAATACTATCAAACAAAACAAAACTTACTGAAATACCTTATTATGCTCTTTCTCTTTTCTCTCCATT
>NW_007517794.1:0-237 GCF_000475195.1 Diaphorina citri
CTTTCTGAGTGTTTTATTGATAATAAAGAGTTGAATCAGTAAAATATTAATAATACAATTGAACAAATAAATGGAAATTTGGAAATGGACACGAAGGAACGAAGTTCATATCATAGAGACCATTGAATTACATTTTTTTTAGGATTGTTGTTTTTTATTAATTTTAAAAATCTCGCGCCACATTTCAACCAATCAAAGGGCTTGAAAATTTTCGGAAACGCTGAGCAAAAATCCAGT
>NW_007517795.1:0-237 GCF_000475195.1 Diaphorina citri
TCTATGCCTTCTAGTATCAGAACTCGGCCCTCTATAGCAGCACGAACTGCACTCTGGAAAGCATGAAAATAGTGTTAGAATAAACTTATCAATCTAAATATTCTAAATACACATAGATTTACTTTGAAAAATTAGGCAACAAATTGACTATGGAGCTTGGTCAACACAGGTAGCACATTTCTTTCTGCTTTCTCTAAGCCTTCCAGTATCAAAACTAGGCCCTCTATAGCTGCACGA
>NW_007517796.1:0-237 GCF_000475195.1 Diaphorina citri
CCAGTTCATCTCTGCTTTCTTTTCTGAAATCTTCTTTTTCTGCTTTTCTGAAATCTTCTCTGCCTTCTTTTTCTTCTTGTCTGACCTCTTCTTCCAAATCCTCACTATCTTTATAGCAACTATCACTGTTAGTACCTTCTCGTTCATCGCCCATACAATCTTCTCGTTCCGTCTGCTGCATCTTGCGACTCGTCTTAACATGAAACTTGCTCATCAGATTCGGTTCACTTCTTGCGC
>NW_007517797.1:0-237 GCF_000475195.1 Diaphorina citri
AGATAAAAGTAAACATTTTACTTTTTCGTAGTACCTACAGCCTTTAGCACAGCATAAAAGTTTATCTACATAGATTGTCGTAGTTGAAGATGTAGTCCTTTTAGCTCAACAGCTTGTAGCTTATACTGCTCGAATGGGACTAAAGTGATTAACTCGTTTGTCTCGGTTGGGATTTGAACCCCCGGTTACCAGGCAAGCAGTTGACCACCAAACTACCGAGGCGCGCGTACAGTCCAA
>NW_007517798.1:0-237 GCF_000475195.1 Diaphorina citri
GAATAGGAAAACGGAACAATGTATATCAGGAAATGTTCCATTTTCCCAATCTCTACCTTGAATATTGCGAAAGGAAAATAAAGATAGAAACACACTACAATCACGTCACGTGAGCTCATGGGGAGTCGGAAAGATGTAGTTCAAAATTGTCCCACAATATTATAGCTAATCTCGTAGTGTGGCTGTCCTGAACGAAATTACCTACAATATTATCGAAAAACTTTGAACTACATCTTT
>NW_007517799.1:0-237 GCF_000475195.1 Diaphorina citri
TTCCAATTCGACACACCGCATAGCTCACAGCAATTCACACATGCTTTTGGTCATTAATCCAGTCACCGCCACACGAATGCTACATACAATAAGTAATAATTCTCAAAAAACAACCATTAGAAACCCCAAATATAGGCAAACGTTGTCTAAAAACTGTCTGTGAAATTAAAACTCTAATAAAGTAGTAAAATACCCAATTAAACGCATAATTAATGACATTAAAAAGATCTAGAGAAC
>NW_007517800.1:0-237 GCF_000475195.1 Diaphorina citri
TATTCCAAAGAAGTTAGTAATTTTGCCCTTAAGGTAAAAGCGCGACAGACAGTGACAGTATAGGTTGTTCGCTCCGAAGAAGTTTGAGTAGGTTGAAAAGGAAAGAATCCTGAACAGTTATACATGACGTAGAATGTAGAATTGTAGATAGTAGATACATAAGTTCTTAACCCACAACACTTTGACGTTTAATACCTAGTTTTAATGGAATGTTTTTGGGCTTTTCCAGGTAAAAGT
>NW_007517801.1:0-237 GCF_000475195.1 Diaphorina citri
ATCAAATTAAAGGTCTTTTTACCAGGAACACGAAAATGGTGGTGCAAATTTTGTCCAGAGAACCACAAAGCCAAAAAAACAAAAAAACTGGTTTTTGGGGGATTTTTTTTTTCACATTATCTCACACAAATGAGCTCTGATCTTGAAATTTGTTGCGACGTGATCTTGAAATTTGTCGCGACGACCTATGAACTCAAAGCGAGAAAGTTTTAGATAACACTTCAGTCGTTAATTTAA
>NW_007517802.1:0-237 GCF_000475195.1 Diaphorina citri
GAGGGGTGCCCTGAGTAGGAACCTTGTTTATCTTGCCTGAATTAGTCCCTTTGACTCCAGCCACGACAGTCTAAACTAAACTAGAGAGACAGCCAACTTCGCTTTGAGGGCAGCACGTCTGCCTTGTGGATTCAATTCCCGCCCGGGGCGGACTTTATCACATACGATGTTCGTTCTCGAAAGATTGGGTTTTTCCTATCCTGTCCTCCTCTCTTAGATTGTGGGACGTTAACACCT
>NW_007517803.1:0-237 GCF_000475195.1 Diaphorina citri
TGACCCTAATGACAGAAATACCTACCTACTAGAAAACCTTGCTCCAGAATCGTTCAAAGCTATACAGCGTGCTAACTTATGACATCATGCTAGTTTATGACAGTTCACTATAACTTATGACAGTTAACTATTAATTGATTTCGATACCTACACTGAGTCAGCACAATCGCTGCCAGTGCCATAAGTGTAGGTATTTGACGGAATGGCACTTTGACAAGAATGAATTACAACATTTAA
>NW_007517804.1:0-237 GCF_000475195.1 Diaphorina citri
ATATGTATGTGTGTTTCATTTGGAAAATTAAACCAACATTAACAACCGGTATCTATGTACAGTTATATCAAAACGGTCTTTATTTCTTGTTGGACATTTGAATCATAAGAAAAATATTGATGTGTATTTCCAGTTGGGGTTTAACGGTTCAGTTCAGTTAAAACCCGCACTCAAAAGATAAGAAAACAAGCTAGGGTCATCATAAATGAAAATTTCACTGAAAATCTGGACAGTCTC
>NW_007517805.1:0-237 GCF_000475195.1 Diaphorina citri
GCTATAATGACACATCCACCATCCAACTGAGCAGCTGGAACTCCTTTACCTACTCACAGTATTCTCCTATTCTGTAGGTGAATCAAGGTACCTACCTACCTACATAATACTCATTTCTCTTGTACCTGTATTAAATTCGGTAAAAATGACACATTCACCCACTAGTAAACAAGAACACTGAGGCTATAATGACACATCCACCATCCAACTGAGCAGCTGGAACTCCTTTACCTACTC
>NW_007517806.1:0-237 GCF_000475195.1 Diaphorina citri
AATCGTATTTCGAGATTTGACTTTGTACAAACAGAGATCTCAAGTTAAACATAAGTATTTCATTATAGGGATAGAACGACTGAGGACAGAGTAATAAGCTACTAAACTCTTTTCGACCTAAGCGGCCAAAAACAGTCCGAATTCTGAATAATGTATAATATGAAGGATGGGTCCTCAATCTGATTGTGTGATGGTGTGGTATATGTAGATGGGACCGGTGCTCTGGGATCATAATCA
>NW_007517807.1:0-237 GCF_000475195.1 Diaphorina citri
AAAAGAAAATGTAATTTGAAAAGCTGTAATACGTGTGGGGGGACGCCGACAACTGTTAAAAAGTTTTTGAAAAAAAAAAGTGCAATTTTCTGGGTCTTAAAAAGTCAAATGAAGAAAACGTGAGAGACAGAGACAGACAGACAGAGAGAGAGAGGGAGAAAGAGAGGGAAAAGGGAAAGAGAGAGAGAGAGAGAGAGAGAGAGAGCCAGAGAGAGAGAAAGGTACACTTAGTTGTCA
>NW_007517808.1:0-237 GCF_000475195.1 Diaphorina citri
ATTCCCGCCCGGGGCGGATTTTATCCTGAAGGGATAATGTTCGTTCTCGGAACGGCTGGCTTTCCTCCTATCCTGTCTCCCTTCTCTCTTCGATTTTGGGACGATAAGACCTTAGCAATTACACTTCTCTATGTCAAACCTCTTGGAAAAAAAATATTATAAACTTGACAGCAGAAAAAGCGAACCAGCCCTATTTTTCGGTTTTTCTCAAACTGCTGCTCAGTGTTCAATTTTTTT
>NW_007517809.1:0-237 GCF_000475195.1 Diaphorina citri
AAGTAACCTCATAGAATTTTGTGATCAAACATCAAAAGCCATCATACAGCATCAAGTTGACACAATATACACCGATATTCCAAAGGAATGCACGGAGTTAGCATCACAGAGTCAACTGACATTCTACTCTTGTTGTATGCGGACGACCTTATATTGTTTGCCAGTGATAAAATCGACCTGCAAAGAAAATTAAATCTTCTACACACATTCTGCCTGAAAAATAAAATGACAGTAAAT
>NW_007517810.1:0-237 GCF_000475195.1 Diaphorina citri
AATAACATAGCTTCTCCTTTCACCGGAAAAGGGGAAAATGAAAAGTTTAGTGGGAAAAAGTTTCAAGGAGCGTATGTATATTCATACTGTTATTTTTCTAGGTAACTATTAGGTAAGTGTAGTATGTACACAGTGGAAAGTGCTTCAAAATCCCCTGTGACATGACAGTCATGATAGTGAAGTTTTATTTTTTATTTATTACTAGCCGAAATCCGTCGCTTTGTAAATGGAAAACCC
>NW_007517811.1:0-237 GCF_000475195.1 Diaphorina citri
GTTTTTACTTTCTGTTTTTTTTTTTTTAATTATGTTAAGGCGGTCTCTTCCTGATCCCTTGTGTGCCGCGTCCATTTTAATTTAGGACTACTGCACTGTTACTTTCTGTTACTGAAGTATAGCAAAGTTATACTAGTAATGAGAAAGTATTGCAATCGGTCCAAATTTTCAAAATCGGGAAACGGGTGGAAATATCCGTTCTATCTTGTTTGTGAAAAAAAAAAATAAATAAAATAA
>NW_007517812.1:0-237 GCF_000475195.1 Diaphorina citri
AAGAATTATAAATTTCAATTACCTAAGGGAGGCTTGAATAAATTAAATAAATTTAGTGGACACTGTCTTTTCCTTTTCTTTCTCTCTCCCTCTCTTCTGTCCTCTTCATCTCCTCCCTTCCCTCCTTTCTCTCTCTCTCTTTCTTTCTCTCTCTCTCTTTCTCTCTCTCTCTCTTTCTCTCACACTCACTAGGTACTTTTCCTCTTTCTCTTTTCCTATTACTTACCAGTTCCTCCA
>NW_007517813.1:0-237 GCF_000475195.1 Diaphorina citri
AAGGACGAAAATTCCATTTTGGGGGAAACCTTTATGTTTACAGTGAAAAAAGTGTTTTCTACTAAAATCGTTTAAAAGGTATACATTGGTCAAAGTTAGCCACACGCTTTTTTGGACTGTTGGAGTCTTTATTTTTGTTGAAATTCTAAATGTTGAGAACCTTTTTTTACTGTCAATTTTGACCGTTCTATTTTCTGTCTACAATTTTTACTAGCACATTATATCACCTCTGGCCGG
>NW_007517814.1:0-237 GCF_000475195.1 Diaphorina citri
ATTGCCTGGATCGATTACATTAAGGCTTACGACAGTGTTCCTCATTCTTGGCTGATTGAAGTATTGAAAATATATAAAATCGATGAAAAGGTGATAGAATTCTTGAGAATGACAATGACATCATGGAGTACACATCTCTCTCTTAAGTTACCAAATCACAACTCTAATGAAAAAGGGAAGAACAACACCCAAGAGATAAGAACTGAACGTATGTATTTGAAGAATGGTATCTATCAA
>NW_007517815.1:0-237 GCF_000475195.1 Diaphorina citri
TGTTTAAAGTCCCCCAGCTAGACTAAGCTGGTCTACTCCCTGTTTAAAGTCCCCCAGCCAGATACACATTATCGATTTATAAACCCAAAATTTGTTATCGCTATGGTGGTCGGATTTTTTTTTTCAATATTCAAACCATAGATCCAGGAGGTCAATACAAGACTTTTTTACTCTATGAACCTATTCGAGATTTACTCTATGAACCTATTCGAGATAAGAGCATTTATGAACACATAA
>NW_007517816.1:0-237 GCF_000475195.1 Diaphorina citri
ACTTAAAATTTCTTTAGCTAAGAAGTTTAATTTGTACGTATACTTACCTATCTATCTATTCATAGATAAATATACATATTTGTAGCAAATTATAAACAGAGGGGATCTACCTGCAGTTAACAAAATTATTTATTTAAGCATACCTACTAGGAAAGGGAGTACCAATTTCCGATTTCCAGAGCCTTTTCACATTAAAGTATTTTTATGTACTGAAATAATATTTCAGCAGTAGTCCGA
>NW_007517817.1:0-237 GCF_000475195.1 Diaphorina citri
CACCCTACTAAAAATTAAAAACACAAATGGGCTCAGAACTGGCAGAGTTTTCCATTTTACACCTTCTTTTGTGTATATGTATACCCTTGCAGTATTGTAATCTATAATATTATTGATGCAAATAAACAAATTACAATTACAATTACAAGTGAAGCAAATAAATTTTATTGTGATCTCTCCTTTTTTCATTCGCTTTGTCTTTCTTTCCCCTCCTTCCTCTCTCTCTCTCTCTCTCTC
>NW_007517818.1:0-237 GCF_000475195.1 Diaphorina citri
GAGGGCCGTGTGGCGCCCTTCCCTCCTCCAATCAGAGTTAAAATAGCGTTAAGTTTACGCCTTATTGAGCGGTGGTCTATGTACTCGTACCTACATTAGATAAAACACAATAGAGCTTATGTCTTCAGGGTATGTGGTAGGATTTTCTATTCTAGAAGATCAGCCTCTTAACCACAACACTGTTTCAAAGGTATGCTTTTCATTTGCCAAATGTCATTTTCCTTTAAATGGCTTCTT
>NW_007517819.1:0-237 GCF_000475195.1 Diaphorina citri
TTTGTGGTGGTGGGTGTGTGGGTGGTGAGTGTGTGGGTGGTGAGTGTGTGGGTGGTGAGTGTGTGGGTGGTGAGTGTGTGGGTGGTGAGAGTGAGTGGTGCAAGGGGTTTTTTTTTCAAGCCTCCAGACCTGTCCTGTCCCTGTCCCGTATGAAGGTTCGGACTTGGCTTTCGGACTTGGCTTCTCCTCTCTCTGAACCCCTATAACTCTGATCATGGTTGATTGCTAGTAAAAACG
>NW_007517820.1:0-237 GCF_000475195.1 Diaphorina citri
AACGATGTTGATGGTTCTAGGAACGATACGTCCGTAATGGAGGTTGATAGCGTCCCTCAGGCACAAAATATAGCAGATACCACCAAAATTGTTGGACCTTTGGGAGATAATGCGACTAAAACCATTGGACCCAGTGTTGAAACTATCGCCACAAGTGCTAAAACCATCGCACCAAACGCGGTAATTGATGGAGGATTCATCGCACCTAATGTAACTAGCATTGTGGAACAGGGTACA
>NW_007517821.1:0-237 GCF_000475195.1 Diaphorina citri
TACCAATGTAGCAGTTATTTCATTGCCAGGAAGTAAAAAACGGTGGTAAAACACTCATGTTAAATGAAAACCCATATTGTCTTACCTGATTATCCAGCTTCTGAATAGCGCTAGTCAGTCGGGTGAGTATGTTGAGGCCCCCTCCACTGCCCCATTGGTGGGCGGGGCCCCTGTCATACTGGGCCAGGAAACTGGAGGCGCGCTCTCGCACCCAGGCGCGGGCCTTCTCCTTGTTGC
>NW_007517822.1:0-237 GCF_000475195.1 Diaphorina citri
GAACAAAATGGGTACTAAATGATGGGCTTTGGTACAAATTCGCAGCAAAAGTTGTGGTGCTAACTTCACGCACCTAGGAAACTGTTTGGAGTCAAAATGTTTCAATGAAATGTATTTTTTTTTTCCAGGGATGTTCAGGTTTTGGGAAAAGTTGAGACGTTTCTGCCAGCCTAGTTAGCTTAGTTGGTAGTGCGTCTGCCTTGTAAGCGCTAGGCCGCGGGTTCGATTCCCGCCCGG
>NW_007517823.1:0-237 GCF_000475195.1 Diaphorina citri
ATGATAAAAAAAAGTTTCTCTGTATTTACTTTTATTTCGTTTCATATAGCCATGTGACTTTGTATGAACTTTGGGCGTATTACATTCCTTTTCCCTGGCGGTCTTTTTTGAAAATTTCCCGGCTTGATACGGACGTCGATTTTCTCTCCGGTAATACCTACATTTACCTACACCTGCCGATATCATCATTTCCTTGACACCAGGGGTGGCATTTTCACTAGTGAGACTATGCCTGCC
>NW_007517824.1:0-237 GCF_000475195.1 Diaphorina citri
AACAGCCAAGGTCTTTTGTGACGGTGGTTTTACCCTCTATTCGGCGACGAGCTACCTAATACTCACATTTAAGTCACCCAGCCTGAGTGGGTCCATGGAAAGCCAGCAGCACGCAATTGCTTAGATGCTTATTCATCGAGATACTAACCACGCTCAACGTTGCTTATTATTATGTCCCCTACGGTTGTTTACCACTACCTAACCTCTTCTGGGCTTCCAGACATGTCCATCAAAGCT
>NW_007517825.1:0-237 GCF_000475195.1 Diaphorina citri
ATCAGGTTCCAGACTAAACAGGGGATCCACATTGCTGTACTTCTTGCACTCCTGAGGTTCGTCTGCTACTTGGGATAGGATTTCTTCAGAAGGTAAATTCTGACAACAGACAAGTAGGGACATTCATTAGTTAGTGTAAGTAGAAGGAAACTAGTTAATAAAATGTTTGTAAATTGAGACCAAAGGCCCATTCCACGAAGGACTAACCACTCGTTTCTGAGGGGGGAAAATTCCAAT
>NW_007517826.1:0-237 GCF_000475195.1 Diaphorina citri
AGCTAGTGTGGGGTTATTCTGGTCCCCCATCTGGCGCCTCCCCAGGCGGCGGATCGGGGAATGTCTCTCAGATATGGGTGATACTGGCGAAATCAAATAGTCAGGGCGGACCAAAACCAGTACCGTAGCGTCTGTCTCAGAATGAGCGGCTACAAACAGCGTCTGTACCCAGAATGGGCGGCTGAATTCAACACTGAGGGGCTTACTACCTTATCAGTCATACCCCCGTTATCCTTA
>NW_007517827.1:0-237 GCF_000475195.1 Diaphorina citri
TTTTTACCCCTGGGATAAATTCTGTGAGATTTCAATAGATCCGCCAAAAAACCAAAGATTCAGATCGCATTCAAAAATATCCAAAATTTCTGCAGAATTCTTCAAAACTTTTAAAAAATGAGGATTCAGCACAGACACCCCTCGTCATTAAATACAATGATCGAAGCTTGTTATGAATCACCAGTCCAATTAATCATGTCTGAGAAACGAGGGAAACATCCAATTTCCAATCCAAGT
>NW_007517828.1:0-237 GCF_000475195.1 Diaphorina citri
TCGACTATGTGTGGACACAGCTTTAGGTGAGATGATATTGTCGATCGACTATGGTGTAGACGCTGCTTTAGATTGTGTACACAGTTTTATCCGCATGTCAATTCAACTACAGGGGGAGAGGAAACAAAAACCAAGCCGAGGAAAGAGCACAGGTAAAATTCACACTTCAATAACTTCTTCCCCCAAAAGCTTTGTAGCTAGCGCCTGTATGGCGTTTAACCGTTTCAGTTCCTTCGT
>NW_007517829.1:0-237 GCF_000475195.1 Diaphorina citri
TTTATTCTCAACTTTTGGTAGGGTGACCATCCAGGTAAATGTATGCTGCTAGCTTTTCCCAGACCCACTCTGGCTGGGTAGCTTGTTGAGAAATGCTGGCTGAAAAACCTGTAGCTAAAAACCTTAGGAGATATACAGTGATGTAAAGCCTGCATAAAGTCAATAATTAATTTTAGCACTTTCATAATGCATTTTTCCTCCCATTTTTATGAAATAACAGTGATTATGCAGAAGTCA
>NW_007517830.1:0-237 GCF_000475195.1 Diaphorina citri
CAAGTTGTTAAGAACACAAACTCTTCGCCTATGAGTCACTATCAGTCACGCTCTAGCATCTTATCCCAAGTGAACATACTGTAAACTACCTCACATATGACACACTTCAGCAAGAACCACCCATTACGTCATGTTGTGTAAGAACACCTAAACACTCCGCGGAAATACCCATTGAATGCCGTCAGAGTGGGAAATTTCAAAGTTTCTTCTATCTTTGGGAAATTGCAAAGTTATCAG
>NW_007517831.1:0-237 GCF_000475195.1 Diaphorina citri
TTCCGACAGCCTAAATCAGGGAAAGTAACCCAATAATAGAGTTCTTCCACCCCAAACTTGTGGCACCCTGTCACTGTTTTTTTTTTTCTCTCAGTGTAGGCTATTGAGGCTTTCTGTTACATTCTGTATAAACAATAGGTAGGTAGGTATACTGTACAGTGTACTACTGTGATTTTTGTCTGTATGACAATGCGTTGGTAGATAAGCAGTTTGTATTGTGTTGTGTTGTCTGAGCTA
>NW_007517832.1:0-237 GCF_000475195.1 Diaphorina citri
AAATTACCTAAAAAGGTTGAGGGAAAACTGCAGTTTTCTCTTCTCTACACATTGTTTTCTCTGCTCATGTGCTGTACAATTTGAATATAAAAATTAGCTCGAATAATAATAATAATTACCTTGGTACCAACCTAAAAGCAATTCGATTTTCCAGTTTCCTGAACACTTTTCAACAACAGGTGTGCTTAATATAAAATTGGAGGTACCTATAAATGGAAGAGAAGAAGGTTACAGTAC
>NW_007517833.1:0-237 GCF_000475195.1 Diaphorina citri
AATAGGCCCTTGAAGGTCCGATCTTGACTAATATTCAGTGAGAAAATTTCCCTTTTTTTGTCGATAAGAGACATAATATACATATCTTATATTAGCGTTGTCAAACTATTTTGACTTGGCGAGCTTAATACTTCCCATTTGGGTGGTGGGTCAACACGAGAACACCAGAAAGTAACCCGTTGAAATATTCGCGATAGAAAAACGAGTGCCAATTCTCTTCGCATCAGTCGTTTCCAT
>NW_007517834.1:0-237 GCF_000475195.1 Diaphorina citri
GGTGGATAAATACCCGGGTAAATACCCAATTTTTATTTACCCACCCAGTGGGTATTTACCCACGACCCATCACTACTCCAGATACGAAGTCCTCCACTCTAACCACTACACAAACATATACAGGGTTGGTCCATAAGGCTGTTGGGTCCAGGGTGGTTAGAAGGTCTGGACAGTTGAACAGGTGGTGGACGTCGTGAGGTGATCCACTGCACCTGGGACATCGATCAGGCACAGATG
>NW_007517835.1:0-237 GCF_000475195.1 Diaphorina citri
AATAAGAATATATTATGACATTGTGATTTGTATTTTAGTGGATATACCCCAACGTTATGGACTTTCGTCTGTGTTAACTGGCAAACAGTTTCAGTTTAGTCAGGTCGTCAGGTACACGAATTCCAGAACACTTAAAAAAACACATCATTCCAACTTCCAAACAGCAAGAGCTAAAGGGTTAGCATACCTGAAGAGATGTGTAGATAGCAAGGTAGAAAAGGGTGGGTAGTTGGGTAC
>NW_007517836.1:0-237 GCF_000475195.1 Diaphorina citri
GTTCAGTTCTGAGCAAATGGATAGAAAATAATTGACAACTTCAGTTTATTGCTAGAACTAGTAGGGAGTCTCTGTTCCAATGAAATGCTGTTTATCGGTAGAGATGATGTGTTGCTATGACTAATCACAGCAGCCTCCTCCCAACACTTCAAACTTGATTACTGGGAATGATAAATTGATAAAGGCGATTGAATCAATGAATATTGATAATGCGTTGATAAAATAATCTCTAATCTT
>NW_007517837.1:0-237 GCF_000475195.1 Diaphorina citri
GTTTTTCCAAAACAGGGGCGGCTATGTAGTGATACCGAAGGTAATCGAGTTCTGGCAAGGACAAAGTGACAGAGTTCATGATAGAATTGTATTCAAGAAACCCGTGCCTGGTGAGCCCCTTGGTCCTCACAGTCATGAAGGCGAGGATGGATGGCACTATGAGAGATTGTTCCCGTGAATGTCCTATGGATCGATAATGGAATAACAATCAGATGAATCCTATTGATCGAGATGGAT
>NW_007517838.1:0-237 GCF_000475195.1 Diaphorina citri
AAGATAATTTACCAAACACAGCACAGCGCAACAACGTGGTGATTAAAAAATATGAAAGTCATGGCCGTGTTTTGGTTGCTTTGTCATTGTGAGTACAACCTAAACAGTACACCACGGACCAGACTAGTTGATGTTTAGAATTCAGAGCAGTTGACTGTGAACATGGACTATAACGAATATTGGATTTCAATTATCTACTCTTCTATCCATAGGAGGTATGGTTAAAAAAACATTAGG
>NW_007517839.1:0-237 GCF_000475195.1 Diaphorina citri
CAAAGGAACTGGCACAAACAAGCAGTGACCCTGGTTATTATAGGGTTAGGTTAAACGCAAGAAGGAGTTTTCACAATTTTAGAGCAGTTTAGAGCAGTGATTAGTGTTATCATAGGGTTAGGTTAAATACAAAAAAGGAGCTTTTCTTTTCCACAGACTTGACTTCTGCATAATTACCCTAATTTCAAAGGTAAACATTGATAAATAATCAACAGAAATGCTTTACATTGCAGTATC
>NW_007517840.1:0-237 GCF_000475195.1 Diaphorina citri
AAAAAAAGAAAAAAAAATCATTCTGGCCATTGATTACCCAGTCAAAGGCCCTAACGCAAGATATTGAAGGCTAGTTGAGCCTCCAATGTAAGAAACTTTTCATGTCCCTAGCTAATCTGTTTCCGGGCCTGCTAATCATTTCTAACACCACACCACTGATACATGATGGCCTTTTCATATTTCTTCAAAACTTCTTTATAGGTATCCCCACTAATATCTTTTGACCACTAAACAAAA
>NW_007517841.1:0-237 GCF_000475195.1 Diaphorina citri
AATACCCTGTCCTTTTCACAATATTTATCCCTTCCCATCCTTTCTGCACGGTCCCTCTCTCGTTTCTTCGCAGACAATGTCCATTCTTCGTGCTGCATTGTCATCCATGAACGAAGTTTCATACTTCATAATATGATTGTCTCCACCCTGGATGTCTTCATCTCAGAGCCTAGGAAGTCACCAACTAATATTACTTTACACACTGTGTCTATTGGCTCCCGACCCAACCCAAGAGAC
>NW_007517842.1:0-237 GCF_000475195.1 Diaphorina citri
AATGGTTTTATGTAGTGAGCACATTGCATACCTACAATAAAGATACCCGGCGTTCATACAAATTTTCAGGACGTTTTCCTTCCATACGAGTAGCTGTTATGCTCTTATTTAAAGGTAGGTATTTGTAATGCACTAATGCATTTAGGTGGATGAAGTTTTCACGTTGAAGAGGGGACCGTATTTAGGGGCGAGGCAGTTCCCCCCCACCAATGCAAAGAAGGGACTAGAAGATTGCAA
>NW_007517843.1:0-237 GCF_000475195.1 Diaphorina citri
ATGAATTTGTAATTTCCCGCATGCTGGCTTTGATGGAAAAGTCGGGAACTCTTTTGATCATACATAGAATACATCATGATGTATATTTATAAACTTACATATGCTCGTAATTTATGTACATATGTACCTACATAGAATTTTATGTACATAAGTACATATTTCTCTCGCCCTTATAACACAGGATAACAATGTTTGCTTATGTTTAACATAATTAGCGAGCAGAGAAGAGTGTTCGCT
>NW_007517844.1:0-237 GCF_000475195.1 Diaphorina citri
AGCGACCAGTGGCGTCATTACCAGTTTAAATTGATGATACGAGTAGATGAATATAAATAGTAAAGAAGGCACTTAGTAATGCTTTGATACCCACAAAAGTTGTGAAAAATTTCTATTGTAAGGGGTTTGTTTACGTTTTCTTTGGAAGGGCATATATAATTTTTTTTCTCATTCCCAGGCGTGGCAGTATCAGCGGACAACATCCTGTACTTTGCTGACGGCACAAACATTCGTATG
>NW_007517845.1:0-237 GCF_000475195.1 Diaphorina citri
CAGGGATGATAATTAAAAGCAAGCTAAATCTTGATATTCACACAGACGATGAGGTAGGAAGTGGAGGAAGCATTGTTGTGATTTTATTACTTCCCCCCTCCCCTTCTTCTCCTCACCCTCTTTTGCTCCCCCTCCTAAACGTATTTTAAGTGTGGTAGATAGAAGGAGCATCGCGTCAGTGCTGGAGAGAAAAAAGAGGCTCTTTCTTATTTTGAACAGGTTTGACAGAGGGAACTG
>NW_007517846.1:0-237 GCF_000475195.1 Diaphorina citri
TCAGCTAATGTATGCACGTGAACAATGTCACAGGAAAGAATGGACCACCACAAGTTTCGTGTTGTATTCTTGTCATATTTGACGGCTGCTTACCAAATTTCAAGTCTCTAGCTCTTACCGTTCTCGAGACCCAAATTTGTCATTTTAGTAGACAGCCTGCGAACGACATTTGTGACAAGCCTTCATCATACCTAAAACATTTCTCCCTCCCATTATTGTGTGTTGTAGAGACTTGGC
>NW_007517847.1:0-237 GCF_000475195.1 Diaphorina citri
CTTGGATCAATCAATAACCGACATAAGCATAACGGACAATGAACTAAAGTTTTAGTAGATAGGGTTATAATCAAACTAACACACAAGATAGGTACAACTACAGCAAACTACACAGTAGAAGGAATGCACAAACTGTAAGATAGCCACATGGGCCTATGGTCAAATGTGAAATTTTCTTCGTTCCCTCCGACTTAGAACATCTGACTTTAGAACAGGGCACCAATGACGAGGTACAAA
>NW_007517848.1:0-237 GCF_000475195.1 Diaphorina citri
AAGTACAATCTCTGGAAAAGTTGTAAAGTTCTAACAATATTACAATCTTGAGAAGTTGAGGCTGAGGAAAGAGCGAACGAAATATTGTTCTTTAAAACTCAAACAACACACCAGGGAATAGCACAATATTTCCCCTCCCTATTCTTGTTCTTGTTATTATTCGTCTTCTTCTTCTTCTTCTTCTTCTTCTTCTTCTTCTTCTTCTTCTTCTTCTTCTTCTTCTTCTTCTTCTTCTTC
>NW_007517849.1:0-237 GCF_000475195.1 Diaphorina citri
CCCTCTCTCTCTCTCTCTCTCTCTCTCTCTCTCTCTCTCTCTCTCTTCCTCTCTCTCTCTCTCCCTCCCTCTCTCTCTTATGACTCTTTCTCTTTTGCTGTCTTTTATTTCTTTCTCTCTCTCCTTCTTCCCTCCTTTTCTCTTTCTCTGTCTGATTATCTTTTTCTCTTTCTCACTCTCTGAGGTAAGGAAGAAAGAGAAAGAGATAAGGAAGTACCTATCTCTTTCTCTTTCTTA
>NW_007517850.1:0-237 GCF_000475195.1 Diaphorina citri
AATAATTCAAGAAGGTTGAGCAATGAGCATAGTAAATACCCAATCAGCTCTTCTAATAGGTACCTATGCGTAATAGAAGTACTCGCGGATGGACATTTTGTCATCAGATATTCGATAGCCACACCCACAGTTGCTTAACTTTGACGTAAAGTGATGTGGATCATGGTTCAGTACCAAAAGGTACTTTCGTAGACTTCCCAATCTTGTGTCCACCAAAGACAAACCAATTGAGACAAG
>NW_007517851.1:0-237 GCF_000475195.1 Diaphorina citri
CAATCAAATGCCTTGAGACTATGCTTAGCACGAACTTAAGAGCCAGCATTTTGTTCATAAATATGGGTGTTAGGCTCAATATGGATTCGCACCTTCTCGGTATTCCTACATTGCTACATTCCCATTCCTTACGTATAGCTCCTCATGTGTATAATTCTCCATGTTGGCTATCCAGTAATTATGATAAGGAGACCCAAAGATTCCAGAGACTAAGGGGGCGTGGTCATCGCAAGATAT
>NW_007517852.1:0-237 GCF_000475195.1 Diaphorina citri
AAAATGGACCAGATTGATAACATTGTGAAAGAGAAATTCATAAATAGAAGCAATCAAGAAACATTTGACCTGAATTGTGTGTGGACTGAAATTTCTAGAAATGAGAGGTAGGAATGTAGGAAATGAAAAGCAACAGAATGGTACAAACTGTGAGGGTATTATTACAAGGGAAAAGAAAGAGCAGGAAGATAAAAGCGAAGGAGGAATGAAGACATCAAAAATGGTACAAATACTTCA
>NW_007517853.1:0-237 GCF_000475195.1 Diaphorina citri
TTTGCAGGCGCAGAAAACGGCTGAGATCTGTCATGATATTCAGGTGAAGGAGCGTTTACCTCATCTTCATACAGAGGTGGGTAATGGTGTTGGCGGCCTCTTGTATTGTATAGGGTTAGATAGCGTGCAAAAGAGCATTTCCTGAATATGTAGGTATCTAGTACTTGAAATTTAAAGCTCTAATACGAATAACAGGAAAAAGAACTGTTATTGATGGCGCAGACCAGGGTCAAAGAG
>NW_007517854.1:0-237 GCF_000475195.1 Diaphorina citri
GAAATAAAGAATAGAAGGAGATAGGTAGACAGAGGTACAGTGGTGTATCGTGCGTTTTTCAGAAGGGGAAGTATACATTTTTAAAGTTTAAACCCATTCACAGTATATTCGAACTGTTGATGGTGGTTGATGAGTCAAGGTTGAATTGGTTGAATAATAAGAATAACTTATTATTTTCAGTATAAGCAGTCTATGAAACCCGTATTTATGAACAAAAATCCTCGGTCTCAGGTCAGT
>NW_007517855.1:0-237 GCF_000475195.1 Diaphorina citri
TCAAATTGTGCGGCCCGCTGCGAGCCACAAGGGTATAATATTAAATAATAAATTAATAATATTTCACAAGGAGACTTTATTTTTTTTTTTATTATTACTTTAATTTTTGAAACAAAATGAAGTTAAAAAGTAGATACTTCTTGGTAAACGTATCTATCCAATAAAATAATATCTACTTTACCTACTTACTAAAAATTTGGATTAAAATCACTAGCACACTGGATCTAGTTCAGACGT
>NW_007517856.1:0-237 GCF_000475195.1 Diaphorina citri
CACTCACATCTCCCTCTCTCTCTCTCTCTCTCTCTCTCTCTCTCTCTCTCTCTCTCTCTCTCTCTCGTGTCCCTTTCTCTCTCTCTCGTTCTCCCTCACAAACACACACTCTATTCCCATATTTCACCTAATATTGGGTATGTACGAGTAGATAAATACATTCGTTCCCCAATACAAGTATGTTAGGTAAGTATGCTACATGGAATACACTCAGAGGATTTGGACTTTATTGAAACA
>NW_007517857.1:0-237 GCF_000475195.1 Diaphorina citri
CAACTAGATATAGCTCGATAGATATTGGTCCTACAAAGGTACATAATACTGATATTTTCTACTTTTGAAGAAGGAGAAATAAGAAGAGGAATACTTACCTTTCATGTTAAGACTGTTGAGCACACCTTTACCTTTCTTGTTGTGAAAGTTGTTTTGTGTGTGGGCCTTACCTGTAAAAAGATAAGACAATAAATCAATTAATAAGAATAAGGTATTGTGTTGTGGATCCCATTACAA
>NW_007517858.1:0-237 GCF_000475195.1 Diaphorina citri
GAATTAGATGGTGAATTAGAGGATAGAAAGGAATTAGATGGTGCATTAGAGGACGATGAATATGAATTAGAGAATAAATTAGAGGATGAAGTAACCGCTGATCATGCTGATAAAAAACGGATTGAAAAAAATCCGAGAAGAAAAGCTCAAGAGATGTCGTCGAGGCCTTGAACAGAGAACAATGGCAAATAATTAACACTCGCTTTCCATCACCCTATGTGGTAACACAATATTCAC
>NW_007517859.1:0-237 GCF_000475195.1 Diaphorina citri
AAAAATAAATATTAAATAAATCAACCTGTGTGGCTGAGTAGTTGCACACCAGAGGTCCTGGATTGCCAGAGGGGTTTTTTGGGATCTGTGTTTGTAGTTCACGGTGCACTCAGCCTTGTGAGGACAATTGAGTAGCTACTTTAATAGCATAGTGACCAGTGGCGGCTTTACCAGAGTAAAAAGATTGATGATACAAGTAGCTGCAAAGTAACTTAAAAAAAAAAAAAAAAAAAAAAA
>NW_007517860.1:0-237 GCF_000475195.1 Diaphorina citri
ATGATTAAATTATCGGGGAGTCATTATCTTTTACATGAGAATCCTTAATTACTGGTTGTGTATGTGTTAAAGAATAAGCATCAGGTCCTCACAGCAATTGCAGTTCAGGGCTTCTGTAGGTATGTGTTCAAGAAGAATAAGTACCAGTTCTCATGGCAATTCAGGACAAGCCATTTTAAACATGGCTGGAAACCATCCTGGTATACATCACCAATGGGCAGAATAGGCTACAGCACT
>NW_007517861.1:0-237 GCF_000475195.1 Diaphorina citri
GTTTACAGCAGTTGCTTGGTGCTCCGCGGCCAAAAAAAAGTTTGAGAACCACTGTGTTAGACGGTCTGAGTGTAAGTGGCTGACATTATAGCCTAGGAACCTGAGAAGCTCAAAATGAGCATCACACACTGGGTTGTAGGTACCTAGGAGCTAATATACACTGTGCTGTAGGTATCAGATACTGTGCTGTAGGTATTAGGTACTGTGCTGTAGGTATCAGATACCTAGGTAACATAC
>NW_007517862.1:0-237 GCF_000475195.1 Diaphorina citri
TTTTTTTCTATTGAGTGTTGGCTAATCTAGAGTCGAGGGTCAGGGCTTTGTTGTAGACGCCTACTAAGGCTCATTGTTGGCCTAATGAACAAATATATGCTCCGTTTGAGGCATCTTCCGATAGCTCAATGTCACTCTACATCGGAAGTCCCAGATTTGATTCCCGGTAGAAACAAAATTTCTTCGATTTTGGGTCCATATTTTGTGACAAAATGCATTGCCTTCAAGACACAAAAT
>NW_007517863.1:0-237 GCF_000475195.1 Diaphorina citri
GAGGTCAATAATCTTCTGTACGCGCTGTTCTATGAATAGTATACCTACTTTCCTTATTTATAGGATACTTTCCTTATTCTATGTTTTTACTTTCCTTATTCTATAAATAAGGAAAGTAAAAACACATGAGTAAAAACACACAGAATTACTATGTTTTTACTTTCCTTATTCTATAAATAAGGAAAGTAAAAACACACTCACCTTCTGGTTGATGACAACAAAGTTCTTGTCAGTTCC
>NW_007517864.1:0-237 GCF_000475195.1 Diaphorina citri
TTAAAAGCCACTTGTTCATAAATATGGATATAATTGCGTAAAAGTCCACCATTTGCCTGTCTAAAGGTCTTTTTTTTATGCCAAATTACCCTGGCATCACCGAAACATTATCTAATTCAGGGATGTCTAAAAGTCTGCCAAATGGTATTCCAAAGATGTAATCAGCCAGCCTAGTTAGCTTAGTTGGTAGTGCGTCTGCCTTGTAAGCGCTAGGCCGCGGGTTCGATTCCCGCCCGG
>NW_007517865.1:0-237 GCF_000475195.1 Diaphorina citri
GTCAGGATAATGGAGTAATTTCAGTTCTAAGAAACCTCTTCTGAGTTTGAAAAGTGGTCGAATCGAAGCGAGGTTTTTAGAATGTTTGTCTTTGTTTGTTATGTTTACATTACAGTTTTATCATTTTTTTACTTTCTTTATGTCTGTGATAACATAAAGTTTTTTTTGGTACCTACCTAATAAAGATTAATTTCCACTTTTCTTGATTTTTTTATTACATTGAGGAAACTTAAGCTG
>NW_007517866.1:0-237 GCF_000475195.1 Diaphorina citri
CCAATCTTTCGGGATTAGAAATTGCCAATCTTTCGGGATTAGAAATTGCCAATCTTTCGGGATTAGAAATTGCCAATCCCGGGATTAGAAATTGGCAATCCCGGGATTTCGGGACCAGTCCCGGGATTAGTACAATTTCTAGTTTTATACCTATTTAAACTACTTTAGATCCCATTTAACGGGAATTTTTGATAAGCGTTATTTTACCACTCGCTAAGAGGTAAAACGTTCTACAGG
>NW_007517867.1:0-237 GCF_000475195.1 Diaphorina citri
TGACATACGTGTTAATAGATTTCTTTGAGAAAAAGCCATAACTAAGTACCTATTTTTGCAAATTTCCCCTCTATTTTTCCTAATTTTACCTTCTATTTTTTGTAAATTTCCAAGCATGTGTTTATAATTGTTTTATTGTATTCAAAATATTTAGTTAATTGCATTATAGTCGAACTACTTCTCACAAAACAAGGGGAATTTTTCCTCTTAGTGTGAGAAGAGTACACTGCTTTTTTT
>NW_007517868.1:0-237 GCF_000475195.1 Diaphorina citri
GACGTCGCTTGTACTTATTAGGCCACCCTCGTGGTAGGCGCCGAGGTCGGTTCCGGGAATACATAGGCGGGATGAAATACAAATTTGACACCACCCCACTGATAACCTGCGCCACTGTGTCGGTAGTGCGCCGCCTCGTGCGGTCTGGGCTGTCCCGATGTGGAAGTGAGAGGGTGTCACAGGTCGGACTCTGCTCCAATCTCCAATCCATCTCAGAGTTTGTATCGGAGATCATCT
>NW_007517869.1:0-237 GCF_000475195.1 Diaphorina citri
AGGACTTTTAAAACAAAAAGATCTCCCCATCCCTTTGATCATTGATTCCTTTGGCCATTTGATAAAATATTGCTCCATTTATATCCTGACAAATAAGAATTTATTTTCCTCTCCCAACTTCCATCAAAGGAAAAAAATTGAGTTGTTACCTTTCACTTTATTGCCGGGAATAAACCCATTCTGTGGCTGCAGGGACTCGAACAGTGTCTCGTACTTGAGTCGCTCCCTTGGGGGCAT
>NW_007517870.1:0-237 GCF_000475195.1 Diaphorina citri
GACTAAAATAATATTTTTAGCCAACATTAACAATACAATCTTTTTATTTTGGGACAAAATCTGTGCAACTTTTTTTTTCGGTTGAAAATCGTAGCTTAAAGCTTAGTTTGATCCTTTGTGAATACGAAAACCTGATGAGCCACAAAGTGTTCACATCTCTTTGGTTGCTTTAAAATTATCTTTAATACAAAATTAATCAGTGTGCAATACATATCTAGATATTATTACATTTATTAC
>NW_007517871.1:0-237 GCF_000475195.1 Diaphorina citri
TATAACATATACCTACAAATCATACAATCTATAAAGTTTGATCAATTAGGTTTTGAAATGCCTGATATATCCTGTGATTTATGGGAAGGCCGTAACTATAACAAACTATCTCGTCAATATCCTGTGATATGGTCTAAGCACCTATGTCATTTCAAACTTCTTAGAGCCGGAGCTGAGGTACATTTTTTCTACCTCATAAGGTACAAAATTTTCTTCCTATGGATCTGATGGGGGTTG
>NW_007517872.1:0-237 GCF_000475195.1 Diaphorina citri
CTATAGATACTCAATGAAGTGTTTTCTCTCACACTAAGGTTAATCATCATAGTGAGATCATCTGGTTAGATACCTACCTAACCTATACCTATAGGCTACTATAGGGGGATTCCACGATTTCAGATAGTACAGGGTTCAGAGAACAAACACTTTTCTTTTTCAAGACGTTTGATGTAAGGACCTGTAATCGAAGGGAGAAGGATCAAGACGTTTGATGTAAGGACCTGTAATCGAAGG
>NW_007517873.1:0-237 GCF_000475195.1 Diaphorina citri
TTTTTCAAATATCGAACCAACGAATGTAACGTTTTTTGCGCCCTATAAATAGGTTACTGTTTCATTTTTTTTTGTAATCTGATAAGCGTGAGTTTTTTTCGACAGAGATTCAAATTTTGACTGAAAATCTAAAATAAATAAAAAATATATACCTAGGTAGCTACAATCTTTACTACATTACACGCTCTACTATAAATAGATCTAGGTACCTACCTACTAAAAAAAAAAAAAAAATAA
>NW_007517874.1:0-237 GCF_000475195.1 Diaphorina citri
GATTGAACTGTTGTAAGTTGTTTTGTAATTTGGTAACCATAGTGACGCGGCTGAAGACTCGGTAGGTCGAATCTTGATCTGTTTATAATACAATGCAATGAATGGTGTGGCATAAGCAATGATCATCAGGATAAGTTGTTTATCTATCACCACAATCCGCATCACTTTGATCTCAATCTTGTAAACATTGAGACTATGAAGAAACAAATGAAGAACATTGAGGAAATTCTGTTCACA
>NW_007517875.1:0-237 GCF_000475195.1 Diaphorina citri
TGAGAAAAATGTAAGACATAAAGTTTAGAATTTGGTACCTACATCAGGAGTTGAAGAAAAATAGGTGAGTCAAACAAAGGAATCTAGGTACCCAAACCAACACTAGAAAAGGCCTTAGGTAAATATGATGACATGAATACATGATAAAAAGAAATAAAAAAAAAAACTTTGAGAAAGATGTAAGACGGGTAGGTAGATACATATAACATTTAGAATTACGTCATCGTCAGTATACAT
>NW_007517876.1:0-237 GCF_000475195.1 Diaphorina citri
GACAATGGTGGAGAGTACACAAGCAATGAGTTCAAGTTGTTTTGCAAGAACAATGGTGTTGTTCTTGATTATACCGTTCCTTATACACCAGAGCAAAATTCCAAAAGTGAAAGGATGAACAGGACACTGGTGGAGAAAGTAAGGTCAATGATTGATGAGTCTGGAGTATCAAAGAATCTGTGGTCAGAGGCAGTATATGCAGCAGCATATATTTTGAACAGAAGTCCAACATGTGCA
>NW_007517877.1:0-237 GCF_000475195.1 Diaphorina citri
AATTCACCAGAATCTGATCCATTTTTGGTTCTGTTTCACCTCCCAGGTTGTCCTAAGGATTTATCATGGAGTTACGAGATAAATCCAACACAGGTCATCGGTTTTAAAACAAAATTTTATCTTTCAACAGCCGAATAATGACTTTTTGTCAATAGAAAACACTTTACCGCTCAAAAACACTCACTGTGACACTTTTAGACCTTGATAAATCCGACTTTAGATCTTTATACCGACAGC
>NW_007517878.1:0-237 GCF_000475195.1 Diaphorina citri
TCAACTGAAAATACCCCTCCGTCCCTTGTGCCCCCTCCCCTCCCCTCCCATTTTATCACCACTTTACCATTTCGTCTTTCTCTCAATGTTTTCATTGAACAATATTTATGAACTTTCTGGTGAGATTTTTCTCTATTTTTCTTCCTCTCTTCCCATCCCTTTTTACTTTCCTTATCCTATAGGAAGGAAAGTAATGTAATCGGGTCAAACTTTCGATGGTCAGTTTTTAGTGCCAAA
>NW_007517879.1:0-237 GCF_000475195.1 Diaphorina citri
GTATATAAACATACCTTGAAAATTTGAGCTCTTAATACCAAGTAGTTCCGGAGATACAGAGGCGCGAAAATCGCAATTTTTTTACTCACTCACTCACTCACTCATCAAAATGTTGAGGCACTTCCCGATGTCGTAGAAACTTGAAATTTGGCAGGATGATAGGTCTTGATGATTAAGTAAAGGGAAAAATCTGAAATTTGGCAAAAGTTGCACTTGGCTCCGCCCACAGGCGGAAAA
>NW_007517880.1:0-237 GCF_000475195.1 Diaphorina citri
AAAGTACTGGAGGCCAGACAGTAGACACATCAATTGTGTTTCATTAAGAGATCCATGTAGAAAGTAAAAGCAAATTACTTACATCTGAATAGAGTGTAATTCATGCCAATTGCTTGTTACAGTTGTTATCATGGGGTCAAATACATACGGATAAGCATATTGTCACTGAAGGAACAAGAATGCCTACCTAAGTATGTACTTAGTGTACCTACCATTGTTAACATTAAATAAATAAAT
>NW_007517881.1:0-237 GCF_000475195.1 Diaphorina citri
TCTCCCTGCTCTATGCTCCCCCCCTCCCTGCTCTATGCTCCCCCCCTCCCTGCTCTATGCTCTCCTGCTCCTTGATATTGCGAGCACAATAATTCCCTCCTAACTAAAAGTTGAATACTTATCCGTGCTGAATACTATGAGAGGAGATACAGACTCTGGAGCCATGGATCTTACGGCGCCATACCACCCCAAACCTTCCCCCACCACCCACCCACCCCCCTCAAACTCCTCTACTCA
>NW_007517882.1:0-237 GCF_000475195.1 Diaphorina citri
CAACTTGGAATTTTATTTCTTCGACAAGCTTTGATCTATCGCCAATTCACCAGCACTGAAAGGAAACCAATGTTCACGAAGCATTTCAACAGGCAAAGCTCTTTGTATCCTATTCATACCATACATCACAAGAATTACAAGAAACAAAATCGATTAGACCGGCTATAAGGCTATATCTAGAACACGTATAACGAAGATGATACAAAGCCTAGTTTAGAAACACATTATCTGATGGCT
>NW_007517883.1:0-237 GCF_000475195.1 Diaphorina citri
AAGATGATAAGAAAAAAAAAAAATAATAATAATAATAATAATCAATAGCGACTTGAATGCTCGAGTTCTCAATGGTTAACCGAAGTTATGTCATGTCGATCCCCACCCTGGGCGAACTTTATCTTAAACAGATGAGGTTAATTCTCAAAACGGCTGCCTTTCTCCAGAAGGATGCTAAAGATTAGTTGGCGGGACAGAGTTACCAACTGTGAAATCCTGAGGCGCATGGGAAAAAGT
>NW_007517884.1:0-237 GCF_000475195.1 Diaphorina citri
ACACTGATAAGGTCTTATCGTCCCGATAGCGAAGACAGAAGGAAGACAGGATAGGAGAAAGCCAGCCGTTCCTAAAACAAACATTATTCGTTGATAAAGTTTGCCCCGAGCGAGAATCGAACCCGTGACCTAGCGCTTACAAGGCAGACCTCCATTCTCCAAGCTAACTAGTCTGGTTCCCATAGCTCCTAAAGAGAGCTGAGAGTAAGTTCCGATTGCTGGCTTGATTGTCATTTT
>NW_007517885.1:0-237 GCF_000475195.1 Diaphorina citri
TTAGAAATAACCCATAATATCTAGTGTAAGTCCTCAAAGCGCGGGGCCCGTGGCAGTCTGCCTTATGGGTAATCCGGCCCTGCTCCATAGTCTTCATTCAGTCACCTCAGCATTTCGTCTTAATTCCGGCCCATTACGTTTTCATCAAAATGTTACTTAAACAGCTTTACACATTTCCACATTATCAATTCTATTCAATTCAGTCTTCAGTTGAGGTTGAGGTTGAGGTGTTGGGAG
>NW_007517886.1:0-237 GCF_000475195.1 Diaphorina citri
AAAAAAAAAAAAAAAAAAAAAAAAAAAAAAAAAAAATCCAAGCCTGGGAAGTTAGGTATAGTTCTATCGTAGGTTAGATACCTACCTAGTAAAGTTAGTTATAAATGCAGACATTGTAGATTTCTCATCTAGATAATATTATGTCGGTAGGTACTAGCCTGATGTGGATGTCAATTTTGCTGAATTTCTTTTTCAACGTGGATAGCTACGCATAGCTAGAGGTACATATCAGTACTG
>NW_007517887.1:0-237 GCF_000475195.1 Diaphorina citri
TTTCAATATAAACTTGAGTTTGGGACCATTTATTATTTTAGAGATCCTACTAATAATCTTATTTCATTCTTGCTCATACTCAACATGTCCATGTTCCATAAACCGCCTACAATTTTAACTTTTATACAACCCGCTTTACATATTCTTTCTCTTTACCCATAGCCCATAGGGACAAGTCTGGGAGACCCTTTTAAATGGACATTTTATTATTTGGGTTTATTTTTTTATTTTTCTTTT
>NW_007517888.1:0-237 GCF_000475195.1 Diaphorina citri
TTTTTTTTTTTTTTTTTTTTTTTTTGTAACTTGAGGTCTTTTTGTCTCATAAGCAAAGAGAAGGAATACAGGATAGGAGAAAGCCAGCTGTTCTTGGAAAAAAACTTATCTTTTTAGGATGAAGGTTGCCCAGGGCGGGAATCAAACCTGTGACCTAGCACTTACAAGGCAGATGTGCTACCGTCCAAGCAAACCAGACTTATATATACATAAAAAAAAAAAAAAAAAAAAAAAAAA
>NW_007517889.1:0-237 GCF_000475195.1 Diaphorina citri
TCAAACTTTACAATTTACCGGTATTTTTTAAATCAATTTATCTCGGGATCTAGAAGTCGTATAGAAGAAAAAGAAAAAATCTGTTCGTTCTCATTTTTCCTGCTCTATGACTTTGAAACATCACCCAAGTAAGCGCAACTGATCTATTGCTACCTTTGAGAGCTACTGGGACGGGATTATTTGTACATCTTCAGTCTCCTTTTAACTTCCCTACAGTTTCCTCGTTCTAAATACCTC
>NW_007517890.1:0-237 GCF_000475195.1 Diaphorina citri
AAATAAATAAAAATAACTTGTCGAAGAAAATCCTTTCCAAGCAAAAGATTTCAAGAGACCAGGACTTCCCATTGGTACCTATAAATGTTCTCCCTCAGTCAGTATTGCCAGCCTCAGTGGACCGAGTCAAGTCATAATATTTATCGAGATTAAAGTGGTTAAGCCAGCCTAGTTAGCTTAGTTGGTAGTGCGTCTGCCTTGCAAGCGCTAGGCCGCGGGTTCGATTCCCGCCCGGGG
>NW_007517891.1:0-237 GCF_000475195.1 Diaphorina citri
ACTTCTAAATCTTGTGGTGATATTATTTTTTCAATTCACTTCATTTTTGACTGTTCGCGAAATCCGCGAATCCTATAACTCATTTAAAGGTACGTGTGTGACACACCAAATCATGCTGTTTCTACTTCTAAAACTTGTGGTGATAATACTTTTTCTATCCACTTCATTTTTGACTGTTCGCGAAATCCGCGAATCCTATAATTCATTTAAAGGTACGTGTGTGACATACCAAATCAT
>NW_007517892.1:0-237 GCF_000475195.1 Diaphorina citri
GCTCTCTGTTTCAGGAGTGAATATTGTGCAGATGAACTACCACGACACTCATGTTTCTCCCTCATATCAAACTCAGAGCAAGTATTGTCCACTCACACTTCTAGGAGATTGCTTACCTATGAGAAAATCAGCCATCCTTCTTCCTCAGTAAGTGTAGAAATTCGGGTACTTTTTCAGAAGTCACGTCAATGGAAACTTGCTACCTTTATAGATGTCACGAGCAGTGACCAGTGTTAT
>NW_007517893.1:0-237 GCF_000475195.1 Diaphorina citri
ACCCTGTAAGGGCTCCTTGACAGGGTTACAGTTGAAAAACGGTCAATGGCTGGATGGACGGACGAGAATTCTAAATTCCAACGACCAGAAAGGCAGAAGAACCAAAACCTGGGATTGGGGAGCAGCTATCTCAGTACCAGCTGTAGGTGGAGACATTCACTGTAGTACAGCTACAACCTGGACAGCAAGAGGCGGTATTGGAAACCATGACTCCGGCTCTTGTACTGCCATATGTTG
>NW_007517894.1:0-237 GCF_000475195.1 Diaphorina citri
TTTATTTTGGTAGGCAACGGATTCTTTTGAACAGTCATTAGGGTTTATAGTAAATTCGGAATGAGGTGTAATCGGGATTTTTTCTGTATGATCGACCGCATCGATTTTTTTATCAACTTTTTTTTCATTATTTTTATTTTTTTCATAAAGTACAAGTAGGTAGGTATATTATCTTTTATCAGTACCCCATGTTAAAGATGTAAAGTGTGAATGATGAGTCAAAGGCCGATGAATTGA
>NW_007517895.1:0-237 GCF_000475195.1 Diaphorina citri
GTTTTGTGGTGACATCTGTTGAATTTCCACTAATTTCTCTCTGTGCCCACTGACCCTGATAACTTAATGTAGTGGACACAGGAGAATTACGCAAACTTATCAAATAACACAGAACTCTCCTCCTCCCTATCAAAATTAACTTTCAACCACCAGTTGAGAAAAAAAAGTTTGCCCTTAATGAAACCTTCACACAAGTTTTTCGTTTTCCCCATGGTGGAATTCTTTTGGCTAAGATTT
>NW_007517896.1:0-237 GCF_000475195.1 Diaphorina citri
TCGTTTTACTGATATGTTGGTACATACTAGGTAGGTAGGTACCAACGCCCTTTTTAGTGGCGCTTGACGCTTTAGATTTAGATTGATGAGTTTTGATTGGAGTATCTACTTACACGAATCATTTGATTTGATTATGATAGTATATATCAGAGTTCTTGACAATGATCAAGGACGGTGTAGTTGGAGTTATATTCAATTTTATGGTCCCGAATTCGCAATTTTATGGTCCCGAATTCG
>NW_007517897.1:0-237 GCF_000475195.1 Diaphorina citri
CAAGGGGCTGTATATATTTAGGATAATAATAATAATAATAATAATATAAAAAAAAAAAACAAATAGCATTAATTTCTCACATAATGACAGAGCTTTCAGGTAAGTGGCAGAGAATGTCCAAGGAATTTCCTTCGCTCAGATAGACATCTATCGAGATCGTCAATGGAAATAGTAAAATGATCCCATATTGCCGATGGTCAAGGCTAGCTAACTTGGTTGCTTGGTTTACAACAACGG
>NW_007517898.1:0-237 GCF_000475195.1 Diaphorina citri
GGAAAAGGTTTATCATGAGATGATGTTCATAACCGAGGTAACTGGAAATCGTCTAAAAATGCCGACCCCAATAAAGACGAAGAAGAAGTTACAGTTCCCTCTATCAAACCTCTTAAAAAGTGCAATTTTTCTGTCGATGGTGGGGATCAAACCCCAGGACCTTCTCCATGGCAAGTAAGCGCGTTAATTCAGTAAATATGGGTATGTTAGCCCCCTTATGGTTACCATGCTATTTTC
>NW_007517899.1:0-237 GCF_000475195.1 Diaphorina citri
CCGTGTTATCACATTAATTTACACATAACTAGGTCACCCACACTTGTGAGAAAGCTCATACTCGCAAACTCGCATTCATACTCATTCTCCAAAAATGAAGTACCTAAAAAATCTATTGGCATGAGAGTCCAGACAAATTATGAATACCCCGAAAAAAGAAAAAAAATATTTGGGAAAATTTTAGGGAAATTTTATTTGGGTCATCCACCCTCTGCTCTTGGCGTATGAGTAGCTGCT
>NW_007517900.1:0-237 GCF_000475195.1 Diaphorina citri
ATGACGTCAAACCCCTCCTTAAACAATGAGAAACATATTTATGGAGGAAACTGAATTTTAGACAAAGGGCAAAATGGCCAACAATCCAGATTTTATCCAAGCCTAATTGTATCCCATAATTACATATGTTTTCCTCTACAGTCTTCAAAATCATTGTTTTCCAGAGACCCAGTATGCTCCTGAATATAGTAATCATGGCAAAATAATCCTGTGTCATCCTGCATGTATTTAAATAGA
>NW_007517901.1:0-237 GCF_000475195.1 Diaphorina citri
CCCACCTTGGTGAATCCCAGCATTAGGAAAGGCTATCAGAGTAAATGGTTGGAAAGTGTCCCGAATTTTTTTGAACAAGAATGTATTTTATATCTACAGATATCTATACATCCGTTGCAGAATGCAGGGGGGTAAAGTACACAAAATTACATTAGCATAATGTAGCATAACACGTCTTATTAGCATATAGCACCTCACTGTAGATCTGCTGAGAATGCACTATGCATCACAATTCTA
>NW_007517902.1:0-237 GCF_000475195.1 Diaphorina citri
AGCCACAACCACAAAAGAATGTTGGAAGAAATTGTCAAAAACATAAACTTGTTTTTTCAAAAATAAATGAGTCATCCACAGTCCCGTCAGTATTTCAGTTGTCAGATACTTTCAGGATCCCAAGTTTTACAGTTCCAAACTTCCTATTCATAACATACCATTCACAGATGCTGCTATAGTTCTAATGGTATCTCAAGATCGGATCCACAGAGAATGGTCATAGCAATAGCATGAGAA
>NW_007517903.1:0-237 GCF_000475195.1 Diaphorina citri
CCTCTTTGAGCTTCATTTTTCTCCTGCACTGTAGGCAGCCCCCCCCACCCCCTCGACAAAATCCTGGCTACGGCCTTGGTTGGTAGTGGTAATGTAGTTCTTGGTGGTGTTGTTGTCGTCGTTGCTGTTGTTTTGTTGTTGGTGTGTTGTTGTTGTTGTTGTTGTTGTTGTTGTTGTTGTTGTTGTTGGTGTGTTGTTGTTGTTGTTGTTTGTTTTGTTGTTCGTGTTGTTTTTGGA
>NW_007517904.1:0-237 GCF_000475195.1 Diaphorina citri
TTAAATAAGTTGTTGTCTTTATTCAAGCACTTCATCTGTATGATAATTTGATAATGTTTGTGTAGAAACTATAGACTACTTAGGTATGTATGTCGATTATGTATAACTACTCTATACAGGGTGATTCGGAAAGTGTACATACAGGGTGCCCAGACGTCGTTTAAATACAACTGAGAACCCCTGGAGCTTAGGTTTAAAAGTATTTGAGGAACCCTGTTCAAAGAAAAGTCTTAGATG
>NW_007517905.1:0-237 GCF_000475195.1 Diaphorina citri
TCCTCAGAAGATTATGCGTACCGAGACCAAACGACGCAGCGGTGACACGGTTAGCATTGCTCATCTCTGTGCGACTGGTACAAAATCGGGTTTAGTGTAGATTCCAGACCAAAGAAGGACATTATGGTGTCCCATTAGCTCAATTAACTTGATATTTTGTACTCAAATAGGTATGTATGTAGTATGTACATACCTACAAATACTAATACCAAGATCCGGTTTAATTTTGAAAGGATT
>NW_007517906.1:0-237 GCF_000475195.1 Diaphorina citri
TTATCTGATTCATTAGTGAAAGCTAAATACCAAAACCTTTATTAAAATAAGAAAATTATTTACCTACAAACCTAACTACGTTTAATTTAAATTGATTGTCAATTTACCTACCTATCACATATCCAATTTTTATGACAACTTTTTGTAGAGAAATACAAATTTGAACAGGACATGGATAAGGTTACCTTTGGCTACCTAGACTTTTGCCTTTTCAGTTTTCTAGTAGATATCGTAAGA
>NW_007517907.1:0-237 GCF_000475195.1 Diaphorina citri
GTATTTGGAAAAATCCTACAATGCTGCAGTGAGCACCAAAGTTGTGATATAGTAACACAAAGAAAAGACATTTATTATAAGTACCTACAGTTATTACAGATTTTTTTTTTTTTTTTAGGTCATCCAGAACTGATCCGGATTCTCATGTATTCCGGGGTAGACCTCCAGAAAGCGGATAACTTCGGATCTACCGCCCTACATTTGGCCTGTCTCTCCGGCAACTTCTACTGTGTAAAA
>NW_007517908.1:0-237 GCF_000475195.1 Diaphorina citri
GAGAAAATCCTTCCATTAAAACCTTAAAAAAAAAAAAAAAAAGGTATACATAATGTACAAGGTGCCCCAAAAATCATTTCAGTTATGTATTCATTTCATTTTATCTACAGGGTGTCCCAAAACCAATGTACAATCTTTGAAAAAAAAAAATAAATCTGTAGGTGCAAATAACATGTACCTAAATATGTAATAATGAAATAAATAAATTGCTATCTATCAATTCAAAGAAGAGAGAGA
>NW_007517909.1:0-237 GCF_000475195.1 Diaphorina citri
ATAAAATTCCATGCCTCGGTCGGGATCGAACCCGCGCCCTCCTGTTTAGCAGGCGAGCGTCTTGACCACTACGCCACCGAGGCAGGTATAATAAAATCCCCACTGGGACAAAAACCTAAGATGTGACAAATGAAACAAATGCTTAAAAAAACTGTACTGACCTGTATCCGTATCACACATGCAGCAGTCCTGCGTGGCGTACTTGCTACAGCACGGCACGCACTGCGTGTTGAGCTT
>NW_007517910.1:0-237 GCF_000475195.1 Diaphorina citri
AGAATTTGGATTTTCCAGTGGGTTGCTTAAGTAATGATGTCAAATTGGACACTTCTAAAGCCGGTAGCCGTCAGATTACGAGTATAAATGTTCGCCAGTACCTACAGTACCTAGGTACGAATATTTAACGCACCATTCGTCTAAAAGTCTGGGTTAAGTCGGGGTCGAGCGGATTTCGAACACAATCAAATGTCTTCTGACAGTTTCATTTGTCCATACACGGTGGGTTTTGAGTCA
>NW_007517911.1:0-237 GCF_000475195.1 Diaphorina citri
CCCAAAGCAATCGGACATTTGGTTTGGGCTACAAATTTTACGAGCGGATGCCTTTCGCACTCCACCTTTGCTTTTTCTTTAGAAAGGGGGAATCACGCTGGTATACTCCCTGTTTTAAGTCCCCCATCCAGGCGCTGGTCTACTCTCTGTTTAACGTCCCCCAGCCAGACATTTATCAAATACTAATATTTTAATCATAAAATTAATAATAATAATATTCTGTATTGTAGTTAGAGG
>NW_007517912.1:0-237 GCF_000475195.1 Diaphorina citri
TATTAATCAATGCTCACGGGAATCGAGTGGGACTATCATTGCTGGTATCGTTCAATATCTCAACTCACAGCTTTTGGTACATTTTACCAGAGAGGTAATTATATTTCTGTGTGTCGGAATGAAATTTATAATCCCTGTCAGAGGATTTTGAGTTTCTCAGAGCTTGAGGAACTTTGAAGAATTGATATTTTACGTTTTCGATGTAATAAATCCATGGAGTTTTTATAACAATGACAT
>NW_007517913.1:0-237 GCF_000475195.1 Diaphorina citri
AGCTTGGAACAATGAACACACTGTTATTCTGTTGGTTGGTAGTTGTAGAGTAGATGGCGTTGGTCTTGTTCTTGTTTCCTTTTCTGTATTTCAGATCCAACTTCTCATCGAACATAGGGTGGAGCAATACCAGCAATCTTGTACAACTTTACTGTTTTTGTAGGTAGTAGGCATTCTGTGACACAATGGTTTCTACACCAACTTGAGTAGCTGAATGGGCTCAGCAACATCCAAATC
>NW_007517914.1:0-237 GCF_000475195.1 Diaphorina citri
TTCTTTAAAACCAGGAAAAGGTGTAAGTGCGTTAGTAAAGCCGGTCATAATGTAAAAGGTTAGGAAAACAGGTGTAGTGATTGCAGGGTTCAGAGATAAATAACTTTTCAAGCGATGCCAATTTTCTTCGGTGTCATTAAGAGAGAAATCTAGTCAGATCTCTTTCTGGCGCCCAAGAAAAGGAAGAAGATAAAATCGAACCATTTACCTTGGATAGAAGATGCGACTTCATAGAGC
>NW_007517915.1:0-237 GCF_000475195.1 Diaphorina citri
ATCCAGGGTCTTTCAAATGCCTACAATTTGGAGCATCCACTCTTGGAATACTCATAAGCAATCTCATCGGTTGAAAATTTTAAAATCAACAAACCAGATTGCACAATAAATTTTTACATCACTTTAAATAAAACTCTGATTGTGGCGCCAGCCATCAGAAGCCCATGACCACGGTACCTAGGTACCTACCCATAATCTTGCCCCGTCTATAAGTACCTATCCCATGACCGGACCATG
>NW_007517916.1:0-237 GCF_000475195.1 Diaphorina citri
GAGAGAGAGAGAGAGAGAGAGAGAGAGAGAGAGAGAGAGAGAGAGAGAGAGAGAGAGAGAGAGAGAGAGAAACGAGGGGAGGAGCGGGGGTAAAGTTTGAGAGAGTGATTGAAACTAGGAGAATGATAAGGAGGAGGAGGAGGAGGAGAGAGAGAGAGAGGGAGGGAGAGGGAGGGAGGAGAGGGAGGGAGGAGAGGGAGATAGGATAAGAGAGAGAGAGAGAGAGAGAGAGAGAGA
>NW_007517917.1:0-237 GCF_000475195.1 Diaphorina citri
AATAGCGCACATAGAGAAAGAAACATTTAGGAAAGAGAAGAAGAAAAAGAAGATGAAGGAGGAGGAGGAGGAGGAGGATAGGAAGAAGAAGGAACAGAAGAAGAAAACGACGAGATAAGTAAACCGTTAAGTGGCTCTTACAGACAGGGTGGTCAGAATCCGGTTCACTGAAGTTAAGCAACGTTAAGTGTGGTATGAGGATGGATGACAACCTTGGCTCACCCATCATACCCAGTT
>NW_007517918.1:0-237 GCF_000475195.1 Diaphorina citri
GTACAATGATGTAGCCCATACAGTCACCTCACATATGTGTAAGTATTGGGACAATAGGGCCCTCTCTAGGTGTAGACTTTATTAACTCAGTAGGCCTCACCCTGGATGAAGACAGGATAGACACTCCTCCCTAGCCCTTATGCAATGGGGACAGTTTGTGTACAATGATGTAGCCCATACAGTCACCTCACATATGTGTAAGTATTGGGACAATAGGGCCCTCTCTAGGTGTAGACT
>NW_007517919.1:0-237 GCF_000475195.1 Diaphorina citri
ACAAAGACCTCCTCTGTGTTAGTTGTGCCTATCGTGTATCAGTTCTAAAGTACCAGAACCTTTGACTTTTAATTCTGTTGTATCGTGATGTAATACGTATAGATTAGAAAACTAGTGCTCCCATTAATGCAACATGTACACACAGCAAAAGTGGAAAGAGGAGAGAATGGCAAATTTGTCTGGCTCTGAACAGAAACATTTCAATCTTGATTAAAAATTTGTATTGTTTAACTTTGT
>NW_007517920.1:0-237 GCF_000475195.1 Diaphorina citri
GAAATCCGAGTATGTCATTAGTGGTGTATAGTGGATAATTCATATTTATAGTTGAACGAGCAACATTAGTTTTATCTCAGCAAGTTTTCTTTGAACTTATTTTGTTAGTTTCACCTTAACCTCCGCGGTAAGTCCGATTTTGATGAAAACAATAATTTGGTATTTCCAATTTCTACAAATAAAGTAAGTAAATTTAATTTTTGTTCCTCATTGGGCGATTGGAACACCTGTAAGTAA
>NW_007517921.1:0-237 GCF_000475195.1 Diaphorina citri
GCGATGTCAGAGCTGCGTTGTGTTGGGACTTATCACACATATCCTGGTCGTATTGATCATGAAACACGAGGACAGTGCACATCTGAGAGAGGTGAGTACTGAAATTAGAGTTCGTAATACATGCCTCGGTGGTGTAGTGGTTAAAAGGGCTGTCTGGAATAGACTAACAAGAAACGCCGACCCTGTTTCAATAGAAAAAAGGCTAGGAAGAAGAAAAAGAGGAGGTGGTGTAGTGGT
>NW_007517922.1:0-237 GCF_000475195.1 Diaphorina citri
GCTAGGATTTCTTCTGTTTCCTGTGAAAATAAAATCATGTTAGTCATTACTGGGAATGTTCGAAGAGCTTATAGACACTCACATGTGACTTTTGATTCTTCTCATTCATCCCATTAAACAATAACCAAATTTATTATAATGTATTTTTTTACTTTTTTATTATTTTTTATCCAATAAAATTGAAGTTTTCCCTCATTTTCAAGAAAGCTCTCAGCTTAGAAATTTATTTACTTACCC
>NW_007517923.1:0-237 GCF_000475195.1 Diaphorina citri
TTATTTTTCCTTGTACTCAGCTACAGTGGAACCTCGATATAACGAAGTCCAAGGGAAATGCCCAAAATTTCGTTATATCGAGGTTTAAATCGAAACTGTTTCGTTATATCGATTTACTTCGCTATACTGAGGTCTAAATCAGAGTGTCTTCGTTATACTGAGGTAATTCTACTCGCTTTTAAGATGACTTTGCTATACTGAAGTTAAAATTCAATCAATTTCGTTATACTGAGGTAA
>NW_007517924.1:0-237 GCF_000475195.1 Diaphorina citri
GGAATATGTTAATTGACCATGATATTGTTATACCTGACTAAAACTTCAATTTTATTATTATATAATACATAGGTACCTTTCTTTGATAAAAACTAGTCAATAATCTCATAATAAAAGGTACTTGGATTATTAAGTAATTATGAAACAAAGGAGAGGTTTATCTTATATTATAAGAACAAGATCCATTCACAGTTCACAGTTCACATTTCATAGTTCACACACTGATCGCTCTATCTC
>NW_007517925.1:0-237 GCF_000475195.1 Diaphorina citri
ACATGGGTATATCTACGGCAGGTCTAAAGGTACTCGGTTATGTATGGATCTCGGATTCAGGCGTCATTTCTCACGAAATCTATTTTCACATCCATTGCCTGAGAATCCTGAGATAGGACTAAGGCCAGCCACTCATTAACAGGTAGACCTTACAGATACACCTGATCAGGTATACCTGACACCCGATGAGCACACACACTGTCAGGTAGACCTGAGAGGAACAGCTGAAAAGGTCCG
>NW_007517926.1:0-237 GCF_000475195.1 Diaphorina citri
TTTTTTTAAGTGCTACTTAATTATTATTTTACTACTTGCCTATTAATACTTGATTATTTTTGGGTGTCTAATTGTCTAATGCTTAAAAATCTAATGAACAAAACTTCATTCTGATTGAAGACCTGTATTTCATTATTACAATTACATTATACCTAACATTTGGTTCTCCTTTTAAAGTTACCTACCTAAATGTAGGTAGTTATACCTACATAATATCAAGTGTTGCCATACTATAGT
>NW_007517927.1:0-237 GCF_000475195.1 Diaphorina citri
GCACGTTAGTGTATATCTCTACCTATACCTCAAGATGTGATACCGAATTCGTTCCTTGTGTAGTTGTGGGTACCTTATATCTTATGAATGTAACTTTGTATTCCTTAGAGAGTGGTTCAGGTGTTGTACTGATGTCAATAACAGGATATTTTTTTTTTGTGTTTTAAAAGATGAGTGTTTCACCGCCGTTTTTATTTCGTAGCGATGAAACAACTGCTACATTGGACGCTTGTGGTC
>NW_007517928.1:0-237 GCF_000475195.1 Diaphorina citri
CTGGTTTCAACAACATAAGAGAAGGTTGTACACGTGGAGGAATCCCGGCGACAGTAGGAGATTCCAAATTGACTACATTCTAACAAACCAGAGGTATAAAAACAGTATTGTCAAAGTTAGAACATATCCCGGAGCAGACATCTTCTCAGATCACAATCTACTGGTTGCAGAGGTGAGAACAAAGTTGAAACATATGCAGAGGAGAAACAAAGTGAAGAAATGGGATACAAGTAAACT
>NW_007517929.1:0-237 GCF_000475195.1 Diaphorina citri
GGCGTAGCTTAACATAGGTGACGCTAAAACCGGTCTTAAATGATCGACTGAAGTGTTATCTAAAACTTTCTCGCTTTGGGTTCATAGGTCGTCGCGACAAATTTCGAGATCAGAGCTCATTTGTGTGAGAAAATGTGAAAAAAATCCCCCAAAAACCTTTTTTTTTTGGATTTTTGGCTTTATGGCTTTCTGGACAAAATTTGCACCACCATTTTCGTGTTCCTGGTAAAAAGACCT
>NW_007517930.1:0-237 GCF_000475195.1 Diaphorina citri
GGTTTGCTAGAGGGAACTGTAACTGCTAGGGTCTTATCGTCCCGAAAGCGAAGACAGGATAGGAAAAAACCAGCCCTTCCGAGAACGTACCTTATCCCTTCAGGATAAAATAAGTCCCACGTGGGAATCCCGCGACCTAGCGCTTACAAGGCAGACGCACTACCTTCCAAGCTAACTAGGCTGGCGATGTAAACAATTGTAACATCAAAGAAGAAGTTGGTAACCATGTATTGCCGG
>NW_007517931.1:0-237 GCF_000475195.1 Diaphorina citri
TTTTGGAATAATGAGAACCGCACTATCACGAGTATTTACCCAGTTCCCAGCAAATAATTTATTTTAGAAATATGGTGTTTTTAATCGGTAGGTACCTACCTACTCTACCCACCTACTTGGTAATTTATTTTTATCTGCTATTGATTACTCTCATTAGTTACAGGCGCTGTGGCTTAGTTGGTTAAAGCGCCTGTCTAGTAAACAGGAGATCCCGAGTTCGAATCTCGGCAGTGCCTT
>NW_007517932.1:0-237 GCF_000475195.1 Diaphorina citri
TCCCGTCTTCCTTCTCTCTTCGATTTCGGGACGATAAGACCCTAGCAGTTACAGTTCCCTCTGTCATGCCTCTTGAAAAAAAAAAGAATGTTTTATGATTTTTAAAAAGATGAGTGTTTCATCGCCGTTTTAGCAAAATGTCCTTTATTATCTTGTAGGTCTGAAACAACTGCTACATTAGACGCTTCTGGTCTGTGTCGTAACAATCGTAGCATGTTTTTTTTTTTTTTTTTTTTT
>NW_007517933.1:0-237 GCF_000475195.1 Diaphorina citri
ATACATTACTACCTTTCAACAAGACAGGTTTAATATATCTACAAATAACAGTCGTCGGACATCGGAGGACATTACAGAATCAAACTGTGTCACTGCTAAGACAAGGTAGAGCTAGAGAAGACGAGAAATTGGAATAGGTTGCTTTTTAAAGAGGTTTGATAGAGGGAACTGTAACTGCTAAGGTCTTATCGTCCCGAAATCGAAGAGAGAAGAAAGACAGGATAGGAGAAAGCCAGC
>NW_007517934.1:0-237 GCF_000475195.1 Diaphorina citri
CTTTTTGCATCTCGATAAATTTACACTTGGACTTGATTTGGAACTACTAATCTCCAGATCCGAAGTCCACCACGTTAACCACTACACTACTTCTTGTTAGGGTGCCTGTCCGGTCCACACCACTAAGGTTGGCATGATATTTACTGTGTCCATATTGTTCATCTTTTCAGATTCCTTTGATTCAGCAAGCTAATCGTCTCAGAGGAGAACCATTACGTCTAGTGGGAAGTGCGTGGA
>NW_007517935.1:0-237 GCF_000475195.1 Diaphorina citri
TTGCTAAAGAAATAGCCAAGGTTGAGGGGGAAGGGCATCCACTCGTAAAATTTGTAGCCAAAACCAAATGTCAGCCCAGAGCGATCACCCTACTTAGGGCTGATTGAGAGGCTGACGAAAAACGCCGACCCCGTCTGTACATGGGAACAGGTGAAGAAAAAGAAGAAGAAGAAGAATAACTATAAATTATGTTGTGCTTGTTTGTTACTGATTGCTTCCTGGCTATAAACAGGCAAA
>NW_007517936.1:0-237 GCF_000475195.1 Diaphorina citri
ATTGCTGATAGCCTGTAGCCGTGGGCTCCTTCCGTGTCTGAAGAAGATGGAATGGAATTTCCACAAAAGCAGCAGCTAAATCGGTTAGTAGATAGTCGGTACCGAACTCTAATTCAAGTATTTAGTTTCCATCATAAAAAAACCTTTCAGGGCAGTTTGTAATTGAAACAAAAAACACATTTCCATTTGTGTGTGTGTTGAGCTCTATGAAATTGTTTTCGCTTTACAAGAATTTGC
>NW_007517937.1:0-237 GCF_000475195.1 Diaphorina citri
AATTTGCAAATGACACAAATTTCGGCACAGGTCTCAGAAATGACTGCCAAAAACTTCAATGACGTTTCCTGAAAAGTTGGGAATTTGGATATACTGCCTTTTCATTAAGGAGGGCAGTGCAGAGGTTAAGTGAAAGAACGGAACTCAACCTTCAATATGTTGCATATTGCATACACATTAAATTACCAGGCTTTCATAGAAATATGAAACATTGTTCTCAAGAAGCTCGGCACATTG
>NW_007517938.1:0-237 GCF_000475195.1 Diaphorina citri
AGAATATTTGTTGTTAAGCTGTGTCAACACATAGTCGACGGCCGTCGATCGACGCGACGAGGGGAAATCTATGTTGTCTAGGCAGTATAGACGGTTCAGTCGACATCGATCGACGCGACGGACGGATAATCGACCGTGTGCGGACACAGCTTCAAGTTGTTAATATCTCTCCTCGTTCAGGGACAAGGCACTCAGAAAGGTTTGGGAACTACTGATTTAGATCCTACAGATGCACTT
>NW_007517939.1:0-237 GCF_000475195.1 Diaphorina citri
TGCCTGTATATCTAATTTAAAACCGATTCTACAGCATAATGGCCCTATTTGTGAGCTTCAAAGTGGACAACTTCTGTTTATAAACAACGAAAAACAAACCGTTTTCTGATTTGAAATCAAATTGGGTGCTGAGAAGGAATTGGATGAAGAAATAAAATTAAACGATCTTGTTTTTAATGTTGTAAGTTGTGTTTCCAAATTTTTGACAGCTAATTTTTCGGCAGTTTTTTTTGTCTT
>NW_007517940.1:0-237 GCF_000475195.1 Diaphorina citri
TTTTTTTTTTTTTTTTTATTTAAGAAAAAAAAAATCTTATTAATAAGAGAGGTTTTCTGTTTGTTTGTCTGTAAGAGGTTGCCGTCTAAACGGCAAGTCGTAAAAACTTGACATTTTGTACACAGGTTCATATTTTTATGGCGGTGGTTATAGGCTAGGTAGGTTAAAATTTCCTAAAGCCAGCCGTTCGCGAGTTATTCAAGAAATTCGAAATTTTTGGCCGAAAACTGAGCGATG
>NW_007517941.1:0-237 GCF_000475195.1 Diaphorina citri
TGACCTCAGATTTGGATTTTTCCCAACTTTTTACATAGGAATCGACCATTTATTTGTAATTTTTACCCATTTGCAACTCCTCCATTGTGCACACATATACCTACCTATGTTTGTATACAATTCACACAATCACACAATAAATAAAAATTCAAATTCAAATATTTTTTCCGTGATTTTTTCCCTCCAATCGTGATTTTTACTGGGATTTTTTTTTACGCGGAAGGGAGAGATTTTTAA
>NW_007517942.1:0-237 GCF_000475195.1 Diaphorina citri
TTATGTGCAGGAATTGGATAGGTGTGACATGATGGAATATAAGGATTTAACTCCCCCTTGGTCTGATGATAGTGAGGAGTATTTTATCGATACGCGTAATTCGTGTGTTACCCCATTCTCAAGATGATATTTAATTAGGTATTTAAATAAATATCATCTTGAGAATGGGGTAACACCCGAAATACGCGTATCGATAAAATATATGAAATCTGTAAAACTTAAAGTCAAGAGTTTTTT
>NW_007517943.1:0-237 GCF_000475195.1 Diaphorina citri
CAATATGAGTTTTCCATTTTTGTTGCTTCCCCTATGTGTGAGAGAACAAGTAGGCCATAACGCCAGCCTTGGTTGTTGAATTGAGCTCAAACAGTGCTACATTCTTTAAGACCTTTGATATGATGTAGGTATCACAAGTAGGGGCTTTTGAGAGAAATGAGAGTAGGTCAATTGTTCTTCAGTTTTTTTCCATTTGAAAAATTCACAGTGGTTGTTGAACTCTTTGAACTGACAAGA
>NW_007517944.1:0-237 GCF_000475195.1 Diaphorina citri
AAGGCAATTGAACACACACGCAGTATGTACGTCTCAATTAATAGAAAACCAGACGGACAACAAACAAACACAATGGTTATCTATTAACCCCTGAATACTTAATTATTTGTGTTATTTATGAGTATGCCTACTTAATTATTTGTGTTATTTATGAGTATGCCAACTTAATTATTTGTGTTATTTATGAGTATGCTACTTATTACTTTACTTATTACCGACAGGACATGGCGCAATATG
>NW_007517945.1:0-237 GCF_000475195.1 Diaphorina citri
CAAAATAGCTATTCCTATCTATCTACCATGGAACAAAATAGCTATTCCTATCTATCTACCATGGAACAATGTAGCTATACGTTCCTACCTACCAGCTACCATGTAACAATGTTCGCATCAGTTTGCACTCATAACCAACAGTGCGAACCAACTATGTTTTGCACTTACGTCTATATCAGTGGTTCTCAAACTTTTTTGCATGGCGCCCCCTTTGGGCATATTCTCATTTTTTCACGC
>NW_007517946.1:0-237 GCF_000475195.1 Diaphorina citri
ATAAAAGCATGACAAGAATTAAAAGTTCAAGTACGAACTAATTATACTAAGACAAGTGAAAGGGGGAGGGGTACACATTAAAAGGTGAGTAAAAGAGAATTCAATGCATATCCTTCTTCTACATCCTAAGCATGGTGTATTTTAACGTAAGCATCTATTTTCGAGAGTAGGAACCGACATTTATTTTACAATCTTTGTAGAGAACTCTTTTCACTAAATTGTTACAAAACTTCCATT
>NW_007517947.1:0-237 GCF_000475195.1 Diaphorina citri
TCTCTTTGTCTCTCTCGCTCCCTCAATTTTTCTATTTTCTCATACTTTCTCCGTCTTTCCAACTTTTTTAATCGAGGGAAAAAAATAAAAAAGGAGAGAAGGAAAAAAAAAGAGAGAAAGAAAGGGGAGATAACAGGAGGGAAACAGAGAGGAAGATATAGACGGATTTTGGAGTGAAGAGGTGGAGGGAGATAGACGTATTTGGGGGAAGAGAGCGAAGGAGAGGGAGATAGACGT
>NW_007517948.1:0-237 GCF_000475195.1 Diaphorina citri
TAAGGTCCCTGTGGCGAAGATGGCCCGGTTTTCAAGATGGCCCACCCCTCTATATCTATGTAACTATAGTATCTAGAAAAAAACAAAAATATGCAATCGAGAGCTCGAGTCATTTCGAGTAAGTACGGAAAATTTCAAGGTTATAGGACCATTTGTTTACATTTTATGATCAGTTAACCGTGACCTCTTGTGAGATCAGCTCAAAATTACTATTTTCGTGCTTTTTTTCTTTTTTAC
>NW_007517949.1:0-237 GCF_000475195.1 Diaphorina citri
CGAATTGGGAGATTAATATTTCCAGAGAAAAACAGGCACTACTTTATCAGAAAGGAAGACATTAAGTGAAAATTAGTAACACTCATGATAAGAACTCGATGATAAATTGTAGAAACATACCCGAGGCATAATAAGTTAGTAGCGCTCCGCCCCGCCAAGTCAAGAAAGTTTGACCGTTCCATAATACCCTGCTGCAGTGCTTTACAATAGAACTTTATACCCCATCCGCCAACCGAA
>NW_007517950.1:0-237 GCF_000475195.1 Diaphorina citri
TACCATCGTTGTATTGGTTACCCAGGTCTAAATTACCTACACGGGTGAAATCATCAGTCCGGTACATTTAGTGGCTGTGTTAGATTATTATTAGGACTTATTATATTATATTATTTTTTGTACCTTAATAAGTGTCCGGCAATTTTGCCTACACTACATATCACACAACTTTACAAAAATAAGTGGGTATAAAATTAAAATCTACTTATGCTAATACAAAGGAGGGAATTATTACAA
>NW_007517951.1:0-237 GCF_000475195.1 Diaphorina citri
TAAAAGCCCATTCCTACTTAAAAAGTTGTGAAAAATACAAACCAGAAGTATAAACTTCGCTAAAATGTAGATATTTAAAAGGTCGAAAATTCAATATTTATTTGCCGTTCTAAAGCAAAAGTTTGAACAACAGTTATGACGTCAAGATACAAGAAATGCGCAGGATACCATGCGCACAAACGCATTATAACACATTACACTAGTGTGTCCTGCTCCTGCAAGGTACCTAGCTTGGGA
>NW_007517952.1:0-237 GCF_000475195.1 Diaphorina citri
CCGCTAGGTAGCGCCAGTATGCAAGCACGCTTGCGGAGGGAGCAGAAAGAAATGCGCAGTAACGTATGCGCACAAACAGAGTGTTGCCTGCGAGGGAGCTTTGCTCGGGACATTTGATGTGACGTCTTTGCCTACGGGAGCGTATGCCGTGACGTCAATGTTCATGATGATGTTATTTACCTATTACTTTCCTTATTTTATAAAATGATGAGGAAAGTATTGTGATCGACAAATTTT
>NW_007517953.1:0-237 GCF_000475195.1 Diaphorina citri
ACACATTTACACTAAATCGCCACTGATTGTGGACATTTTGAAAGGCATGGGGATTTTCAACACTCCAAATGTGAGAATAGTGGATATTGAACATTCCACTATTTGTAAAGCATGATTCATCGGTCCAGAGAATATTTGTCTCAAAGGCTGGATCTTGATTTGCAAAATTAAGTCTAGGTTCATAGTCTTGTGGGAGTAATGTTTTTCGCGTTTTTTGCCAAACATTTTGTTGTATCT
>NW_007517954.1:0-237 GCF_000475195.1 Diaphorina citri
AAAAAAAACACCCTCGACCCCCTTTTGCTAGCGAAGCAGAACCTCTTGCTACCCAGTAGTTCCGAGGCAGAAACATCAATGACTAATTTAGATAATTGTTTATGCACCTTGTACCTATTTAATTCAAGTACCCAAGTCTGCTGACTTTAAAGTACTTGTAATACCATTTTATGGAACTGTTACAAGGGGTTTAACAGTGAAGGTAAGGGGAGGGGGGGGGGGGGCATGTTATGTGGG
>NW_007517955.1:0-237 GCF_000475195.1 Diaphorina citri
GTAAGTTTTTTTTTATAATTTATTTATTAATAGATAAGTAATTAAGTAGGTTATCTATGTATTTATAAGAATGTAGGAACCTACCTACTAACATTTAATAACTCCATGTGATAATTCTAATAAAATAAAGGTAGATAACATCTGCAGCTATCGGTCTGAATTTATATTTATTGTCGAAACTGTAACGAGTGTAATTTTTTTGTTGATGGAGAGAATCGAACCTGGGACCTTCTGCAT
>NW_007517956.1:0-237 GCF_000475195.1 Diaphorina citri
GATTATTGAAATATGAAAATTGATTGCAAAGGAGGCACTTAGTAATGTTGTGATATCCACTAAAGTTGTGAAAAAGCTATGCTTTGCCACAAAGAATTTGAGATTTGATTTGATTGATTGTTTCAACACATAAAATAAATCTAATTGAATGGGTCCGATCGAGAATTCGGGGGGCCCGTAGGAGCATTTTTTATCAAATAAAATAATATCTAACAAACATTTTTTTTTTTTTTTTTT
>NW_007517957.1:0-237 GCF_000475195.1 Diaphorina citri
AAAAAAAAAAAAAACGCTCTTTAGGTACCTTTTCCTACCGTGTGTTGAAAAAGAAGACACACTAGTTTTAGTGGTCTCCAATTCGATTCCCGGCAAAGGGGAAGCTTTTTCGGCTCTGTGCTTAAATTACGGTGTCATGGGTCACTTAGCCTGTTGTAAGAACAATAGATCAGTTGCGCTTACTTGGGTGATGTTTCAAAGTCATAGAGCAGGAAAAATGAGGACCAACGGAATTTT
>NW_007517958.1:0-237 GCF_000475195.1 Diaphorina citri
TCTGGGACATGGTTGGAGATCTTGGAGATGGGGCGTTTGGGAAAGTATACAAGGTAAGGGCCTGGGGTAGAGCATTGGGTTATATTGAAATGGGGGTTTTTTTATAACAAACAAAATTCCTGGAGTTCAGTAGGTATGTTGGATTAATGCATCCAAAGATAGGGTAAGGCATGGAAACTGGGTCTTCTATCCAAGATTTTCCTTCGAGCAAAGTGAGATAAATGGTATGTGTGAAAG
>NW_007517959.1:0-237 GCF_000475195.1 Diaphorina citri
CTTTTACACGTTCCCTGTTGAGAGGGAGGGTTTATAATTGAATTAGATGAGCTCCTGAGAGTCCTGAGGGAACAAGGGAACCACCTATACAAATTGGTTATTGGGTAATGAGGAAAGAAAGCGATTCTCAAGGAAAACGTCAAGTCTTTCACTTCAATATCATATTATTTTAGGGCGTGTATATTAAAACAAAATCGATCCGCTCCGTCGGCTTGTGGATTAGAAACCTGAGCCAAA
>NW_007517960.1:0-237 GCF_000475195.1 Diaphorina citri
CTGAACTTACCATAAATTAAACTGACGTGTAGATTCGTAGATTGGATTAACTTCTGTTTTTCACAAACACGAGGAAAAGGCACAGCACAAATGGTTTGTTTTTAAAGAACACTGAACTTACACTGAAACTACGACTGAACTCCACAAAAGTCAAAATCGAACTGAGCTGAGCAAACAAAACAAACCTTTTCAAAATCTGTTTTATTTATTGCGACGTTGCCAATGTTGCCATTTCTA
>NW_007517961.1:0-237 GCF_000475195.1 Diaphorina citri
TTTTTTTTTTTTTTTTTACGGACATTTATATCTAGACATATTGTAGGTAGTTGATAGTTTTATACCCGGTTTAGGGTTTGAATGAAAGAAGACGTACAAGTGAAAACCCCTGCCATAAGCCTAAAGGAACTAGGAATAAGTGAGGATTTATATACAGGGTGCTCCAGAATCTATAGGATTTGTTTCAACGATTCCCCTTGAATATTAAAAAAAAAAAAAACATTCGGATTACTTTCT
>NW_007517962.1:0-237 GCF_000475195.1 Diaphorina citri
CGGAGGGCTCCGCGGACCACCAGTTGGGAACCACTGCTCTAGAGTCTAGATTCTCTAGTACCATTGTCAAACTTCTTTTACTTGTCTTATTATTATTATGTACTTTTCTTCCTATCTTGAACTTTTTTCCTTCCTATAGGATTTCCTTTCCCTCCTTCTTATAGGATAAGGAAAGTAAAAATGACTGATTTGCTCAGGCAAAAAAAAGAGCAAATGACAGCGAGATTATCTGTGGCA
>NW_007517963.1:0-237 GCF_000475195.1 Diaphorina citri
CACATCACTGTATTAAAATGTCTCTCCTGAAAAGTAGCGAAAATCACATAGGCCGTTCTTCTTGGGAACGATTCAAATATATAAGACCTTGTTTAGACTGCGGGAGTAAAGGAACTTTTCAGTCTCATTCTGGCAGGATAAACAAGGTATATTCTATTTTATCGTTCCGTTCGGTCAATTATCGATTTCCAGGGTTTCCTCAATCTGCAGTGGAGCAGATGGAAGCGAGTCCTGTTC
>NW_007517964.1:0-237 GCF_000475195.1 Diaphorina citri
GGACACCAGAAGAACTTTATGGTGGAGTTGGGGATGGTAGAGATTTCTTCATGAATGGATTGGACAAGTGGATTTGAGTGTGACATGGATGAAATGGCCTGAAGAGCGCTTAGAGAGTCTGAGATGATGACAGCTTCTCCTATGGACTGACTTTTAATGGTTGATACAGCGTCAGAGATGGCAAGGAGTTCAGCATGGAATATGGATGATTTTGGGTTCAGTGTTTGTTTTTTAACA
>NW_007517965.1:0-237 GCF_000475195.1 Diaphorina citri
GTGGTTGCCTTCCACTCAAGAGTCTATTATTATTAATAATCAATACAGCTACTGATGTGTCATCAATATAGCACAGGTTATACGAAAGATTTTTTTTCCTCCTAGCAATGAAACAACTACTTACACTCGTGTGGTCTGTGGATGACTTGGAGGGATGACGTGAACGAATGTGGACAGGATGATGAAGATTTTGTTGTGGATTTGTGTATGTGAACGTATTTGTTGTTGGAGGCATGT
>NW_007517966.1:0-237 GCF_000475195.1 Diaphorina citri
TTATTTTTTTTTTTTTTTAATTTTTAATCTTTATTTCAAAATAATAGGTACCTACATAACATACATACTTCTCCCAAGTTACTATTGTAACTTCTAAGTAACTTCTTTGACTTCTTCTTCTTCTTCTTCTTCTTCTATCTAACTTCTAACTAACTAACCCAACCCAAGTTAAATTTGATTTTATTTATTTAATTGACACCTATTTTTCATATGTTCCAGGTAGTGCCAAGCGAGGGT
>NW_007517967.1:0-237 GCF_000475195.1 Diaphorina citri
AGAATGAGAATGTAAGAGGAGGTGATAGAAGAAAAATAAATTGGAATAAAAACGACAGAGGGACAAATTAATAGACAGATGGACACGGATGTAATTACACCTACATGATGCAGGTAGGTTAATACCTACCTTTTTACTTACATTGGTAATTTGGTATGTACATTTTTTATTATGTATTTACTTTGTACCTAAATGAATTCTAAATGTTGACCCTGTGATATTAGATACACTAGATTT
>NW_007517968.1:0-237 GCF_000475195.1 Diaphorina citri
AGTAAAATGTAGGTATTTAGAAGAAAATAGCATAGGAAATATCATGTAGAATTCACAACATTCAACATCTACCAAAACAATTCGACATCAACAAGCGACAGAATACATAAGGCAATAAAACTAATCCAAGAATAAACACAAAAACTTGGATGTTTTGTTAAGACTTCATCTTCGAGGTCTTTATTTAATTCGTTAAGATCATTAATTAGAAGTATGTTAAAGTGTTTATATGTTGAA
>NW_007517969.1:0-237 GCF_000475195.1 Diaphorina citri
CTACGGCCCAATGTTAACATGTCTACAGATGCTCAACATGAAGTTAACATAATACTGTGGACCCGCGGATTAATCAAACAAATGAATGGGTGCCCGGAACAAGGGGCTATGTCACAATTTCTTGATTCTGCCGGGGCGCTAAAAAAACTAGAATTTTGGTAATGACCACTATTAAAAATTCACGAAATACACAAACGAACAGGAAAGGAGAGAATCTTGAAATCAACAACAATACTG
>NW_007517970.1:0-237 GCF_000475195.1 Diaphorina citri
CCGGGCGGGAATCGAACCCGCGGCCTAGCGCTTACAAGGCAGACGCACTACCAACTAAGCTAACTAGGCTGGCTGGTGTGTCGATGTTCTCATCAAACATAAACTCATACATACCTACGTGTTGACTAAACAAGATAGGTTGAAAGGTTTCTCTTGTAAAGGTTGTCCAAATATACTGGACGGCCGTCGATCGACCTCGATTGATGGCCGTCGGCTATGTGTCGGCCACACATTGAA
>NW_007517971.1:0-237 GCF_000475195.1 Diaphorina citri
GATGGTCTCAGCGAGGGTCCATGGTTTATGGTCGCCGTTGTGGCCGCGCACTAAGTCTTTAGAAGAACGACCATTATTGGCATTGGCCCTTTTTTTCCAGAGACCGCGGCATTTCTGTATCCGATAATCTGGAGAGCATGGGTTCAATTCCAAGTGTGGAATGTTATCTTCCGTCTTGTTATTTTCAAATTGTCCTTCCCTTTTTTTGAGATTTTAATCCAACCAGCATACCTACTC
>NW_007517972.1:0-237 GCF_000475195.1 Diaphorina citri
ATCTTTGAAATTGAAATTTATTTATTGATCAATCAATTGTTATACAATATTTTTATAAAGTACATGTATAAAATGGCATGAAAATCAATATGAAAAAGACACAAGTCATGCATGTCTCAAAAAAGAAGATAGAAGAACAAATAATGAATATGAATGTGATAATCAAAGGAGAAAAACTAGAGGAAGTACAGCAATACAAATACCTTGGAGCCAGAATTACATCTGATGGTCGCTGCA
>NW_007517973.1:0-237 GCF_000475195.1 Diaphorina citri
TATACCCTTCCCCCCAAATCAGCCTGAAGACGATCATTGATGGTTGGGTGCAAGAGCTTCATAAAAAAATCTGGTGTGGACATCACATGACTTTCCTTATCCTATTGAATGATGCTTATTTGAGTGTTAGCTGAAAACCGCCAAAAAACGATCGAAATATGTTCAAAAGCGGTCAAAATACCGCCAAGCGCAGCAACCATATCAACCAAACGTTTCGTGTCGCATCCTTGTCACATT
>NW_007517974.1:0-237 GCF_000475195.1 Diaphorina citri
AGAAGAAGAAGAAGATCTCATCATCCAGTACCAAGTTCATTTCGAGTGATGGATTCACTGCTGAGCAGAGTCAAGAGAACAAAGCTCAAATGAAAACTATTCAGAGTAATGATATGAGATATGAGGAGAAGCTGTCCGCCTCGGAACTCAAAGAAAAACTAATCGACATGAGCAACAACCGATCCAGTGAGAAATCCATCAACTCCTTACAGGTAAGAAGCGTTTTCCCCTCAAGTT
>NW_007517975.1:0-237 GCF_000475195.1 Diaphorina citri
TGATGCACGTGTTTTATCCCTTACTCCTGTTTAAAAATTTTATGAGTATTTTTTTTTTTTTATGCTAATGGAAAGTATAAAAAAAATTGACCCGATTAGATTACTTTCCTTCCTACAGGATAAGGAAAGTAATAATTATGCCTAAGGAAAGTAATAATGGTTATTAGATATAATAGGTTCAGACTGTTTTTCAACTACCTATATTAAATTGAAAAAAAAAAAAAAAAAAAAAAAAAA
>NW_007517976.1:0-237 GCF_000475195.1 Diaphorina citri
ACGAATCTACGAAACCATAAGGTATCAACAAGCCTATAAAGAGGTTCACTGTTTTAGTAAGTTAAGGAATCTTCATGTTCAAAGAACTTGTATGATTAAGCCAGGGTCGTTTACAGCCCAACTCCTTTACTGTAGGCGAGACTCCGAAAAGTTGTGTTCCTCTTTCTTTTTCCTCCCACGTCGTCTCCCCGCCCTCCTACCCACGTAACCCCCCCCCCTTCTCGCAGTATTTATTTA
>NW_007517977.1:0-237 GCF_000475195.1 Diaphorina citri
CAAGACGGGAAAATCGAAAGCAATCGGACCATAAATGAGAACACGAATTCGCAAACGTTTTATTAGGTAGAAATAACGAAAATAAAATTTGACTAAAAGGGGTTAATTTAATAAATTCTATACTTGGAGCTGAAGAGATGTCTTACTTTAATCCATGAGTTTCTTTAGGTCGAACATAAAAAATAATTTGTATTTGCAATCTACAAAGGTTCTAGTTTCTAGACTTTTTGCCTATTG
>NW_007517978.1:0-237 GCF_000475195.1 Diaphorina citri
CTCGCAATACTTTGTATCATAGTCAGCCCCAAAAGAAATCTACAACACACAAGCCATCGCGATCCCTATCTCAGCCGAGGAAAAATACGAACTTGTTTGACACGGATAGCTCAGATGAATTTACTGAGATAACTAAACGTAAACCAAAGCAAACGCAAGATATTAGCTTCGGAATTCTCAGTCCTATTCCTCGACTCAATGAAAGAGATACAAGTATACATAAGGAATCAGAAACGA
>NW_007517979.1:0-237 GCF_000475195.1 Diaphorina citri
TTGAAACTCTAGGATTTTTAGCCCTAAGGGCAAAAGTCTTTATTGACATCAAAGGATAATTTCTTCATGTTATTCACAACAAGTTTCAGGAACATGTAGAATGGAAGGCCCAGAATGTTTGTTCCTCTGAGTTCTAGTCCTAGGATATCATTATGATGTTTTAACGTGCCTCGCTCACACATTATTAATCTCTCTCCTCTGGCGAGAACCAGTGCAGACCCACGCATGTAATACATA
>NW_007517980.1:0-237 GCF_000475195.1 Diaphorina citri
TTCTTACTAAATTACTGATTTGAGTGATATGTATAGGGAACCTATACCAATAGCTATGAGAAAGTATTGAGATCGAATCAAATTTTTGAAACTGCCTGATCATTTAAATTAAAGTATAGGAGAAAACTATTTTTTAATAATTATAATTTCCTTTCAAGAGAGATAGTATGTTAGGTCTACAAAGGTTTTAGCTACGAAAATTAAAAAAAAGGAAATATTCTTATAATGGCGAGTATA
>NW_007517981.1:0-237 GCF_000475195.1 Diaphorina citri
TCTCTTCAATGTAATAACTTTGTAATTACAAAGATAATTTATCTATCTTTCTTTATCATCATCTCCCTGTAAGCAAAAGTTAATAATATACATTGTAATTAAGACCTCAATCTACAAGAACGTGTGGGGATGTGGCATGTATATATGCAAACTATAAGTTTGTGGGAACTTTGTTCACATCTATGTTATACTACTTGTTATTTTCTTGCAAGTATGTAAAATAGTGTCGGTTAGTTA
>NW_007517982.1:0-237 GCF_000475195.1 Diaphorina citri
ATCCCTGTGTGCCCCATTTCAATGTAATGTAATTCGAGGCCCCACTCAAGCTGGCTGAGGTTAGTAAGACGAGGAGGGTAGCTTGTCGCCAAATAAAGGGTGAAAGCCTCGTCACTGAAAACCTTAGTGGGCTTAGTGTATTCCAGTGACGTTGCAAAGTATGAAGGCCCTACATATAGTTACTGATACCTGGGTCTGATTTGAGTTGGTATCTAGGATATGAGTCAATAGTAGAGA
>NW_007517983.1:0-237 GCF_000475195.1 Diaphorina citri
TCTCTCTCTCTCTCTCTCTCTCTCTCTCTCTCTCTCTCTCTCTCTCTCTCTCTCTCTCTCTCTCTCTCTCTCTCTATGCCTTTCCATCTTCGTTAATTTCTCTCTTTTTCTCTCTATATTTTTACTCTCCTTTCTCTCTCTTTCTTTCTCCTTTTTCCTCTCTCTCTCTCTTTCTTTCTTTCGAATTCTCTCTCTTTTTTTCTCCTTTTTCCTCTCTCTCTCTCTCTTTTAATTGTC
>NW_007517984.1:0-237 GCF_000475195.1 Diaphorina citri
ATTTCCATAAAAGTACGTAGGTACGTTTGTGCCGATGCCGTTAAAAAAATGATTATTATTTTTGACCAGCAGGAAACAATAACAAGCAGAACGACAAATTGTGATATGCCACGGCATAACACATCACTAAATTTCTTCAATGCGAACTATGCAAATTGTAACTTTTGTTTACAGTAGGCAAGGTAGGTACAAGTTTAATGTTAATGGTTATGGGGGCTTTGAACCATTCATGCACGT
>NW_007517985.1:0-237 GCF_000475195.1 Diaphorina citri
GTATCTCGATCAGAAGGGGTTAAAAAAGGGGTATCTCGATCAGAAGGGGTTAAAAAAGGGGTATCTCGATCAGAAGGGTTTAAAAAAGGGGTATCTCGATCAGAAGGGGTTAAAAAAGGGTTTGTCCGAATTCATTAGGGGACATTACGAACCATGTGCCATCAATGTTTTACTATATTGGAAGAAAAATGCTCCAGTTAGCCTAGATAATTTCTACAGTTTGCAGATTAGATCCTC
>NW_007517986.1:0-237 GCF_000475195.1 Diaphorina citri
CTGCCATGGTGTGGCGTAGTCGTCAAGGCGCTCGCAGAGTAAAGCGAAGGCCGAGGGTTCAGTCCTAGCTGAGGTATGTAGTTTTGTATCCTCATTTATCCGAGAACTTGACCATAACGAGCTCTAAAGCTGTGTCCACATCTAGTCGACTGAAACCGCACACTGCCTCGACAGCATAGATTCACCTCTTCACCTCGTCGATCGACGGCGCGGCGTCGACTATGTGTGGACAGGTAT
>NW_007517987.1:0-237 GCF_000475195.1 Diaphorina citri
AATAAAGGGAGAACGGGCTCTAGTCTTGATTTTAAATCATTACATGAAAGTAAAATTGAAAAATCAAATCAAGAATGAAAATAAACTGAATATTAAACAAATTAGGTAGGTGCATAGGTACTGATTTTCTCTAATCACGATCGAATAAATTACGGGCTAAAAAAATTCCCGGAGGGACGGGCCCAGCTTGTTAGATATAAAGCGTTCAACCGACCAAATTATAATAATCATTACCTT
>NW_007517988.1:0-237 GCF_000475195.1 Diaphorina citri
TGTCCTTTTTTTGTCTTTTCGTATCATAATTACGGTAATACAGAAGCTCTTCAGGGTTTGCAGTCAAACTCATAGGTACCGATTAGGTCAAAAAACTATGTAAATTGTAGGTAAATATAATTTGCCAAAAATAGGCCGCGGGCTCGATTGCCGTCCGGGCCTTATTTTATCCTGAACGGGTAATATTCGTTCTCAGAACGAATTCCTAAAAATACCTCCCTTCCCTAATTTTTTCTT
>NW_007517989.1:0-237 GCF_000475195.1 Diaphorina citri
AGATTATATAGTTCGGTAAGACCTTGCAGTTTATACTGCGAGAGTAAAGGAACTTTTCAGACCTTTGCTGGGAATAAGCATTATACATTTAATAAACAAGATATTTCCATCCACAGAAGAGGCATGTGTAAGTAGGCTTGCCAAATATCCAAAATGTCGGTTCGGGACGCGAATCCGCGAACATAATTGCCAAATCCGCGAACATAATCGCAAAATCCGCGAACAAAATCGCCAAAT
>NW_007517990.1:0-237 GCF_000475195.1 Diaphorina citri
CCCCGGGCGGGAATCGAACCCGCGGCCTAGCGCTTACAAGGCAGACGCACTACCAACTAAGCTAAGTAGGCTGGCTACGATAACATTAAAATACTTAACAACCAGGTCGTATATCATGTAGGTAGTCCCAGGGCCGGATTAGCCCCCCGCGGGGCCCGAGGCAGTTTCAAAGGCGCGGGGCCCCCAGTTTGGGCTGATCGAACTTAAAATTTTCAGCGCCGCAGGCGAAATTTTTCA
>NW_007517991.1:0-237 GCF_000475195.1 Diaphorina citri
TCTTTGAACAATGGAAGAGATAGAATGATTAACCTCTGTTTGGGCAGACACCTGATTTTTTTCCAGAAGGAAAAGAAACAGTACTTTTCCTATTATAGGATAAGGAAAAAGGAAAGTAAAAATCTGGAAAATAAAGAATGATATATAATCTAGATTTCAAAGACTTTCGAACTCGCGAGTAGGTAAAAAACATGTGCATAATTTTTTTTATACCCTGGAATGAAATTTAAATTCCCG
>NW_007517992.1:0-237 GCF_000475195.1 Diaphorina citri
CCCTCAGGTGCCCACCAATCAGAGACGGTCTACGTTCCTCAGCAATGGCCCGCCTGCCTATCATTCGCAGTGCAGTGTCAACTCGGAGACTGTTATCTGAACGCACACCCAGGCCAAGTTCCAGTAAGCCCGCCTGCCTATCATTCACAGTGTAGTGTCAACTCGGAGACTGTTATCTGAACGCACACCCAGGCCAAGTTCCAGTAAGCACGCCTGTGTATCTTTCACATGAATGAA
>NW_007517993.1:0-237 GCF_000475195.1 Diaphorina citri
TAAATGATCATGTATAGCAGCGGTTCTCAACCTTTTTTCGCCTGCGTATCCCTTGGGTACCTAGATTCTTACCCCCGCAACCATCATAATGAGTCCCGGGTACACATATATATTACTGAGTTCTTAACAGACTCAGGTCAAAATTCAGTACTTTTCTGTACTGTACTGCACTGATAAATCATCAAAATTCAGAATTTGCTTTTGTCCGCCATTAAACCATGTTTTCTCGCGTACCCC
>NW_007517994.1:0-237 GCF_000475195.1 Diaphorina citri
TTTCCTTCTCATCCTCTTTCTTTCCTCGTCCAATCTCTTTCCCCTCTTCGTGTGCTTACAATTCGTATCATTTATAAGGTCTTACCTACAGACTCCAGACAACATTTTGGTAGTAAGACTTGTAAGTTGTAAGTACTTACTTTCGCCAGCCTAGTTAGTTTAGTTCGTAGTGCGTCTGCCTTGTAAGCGCTAGGCCGTGGGTTCGATTCCCGCCCGGGGCGGATTTTATCCTGATGG
>NW_007517995.1:0-237 GCF_000475195.1 Diaphorina citri
AGGTTCTTTGTGAAATGTAGACCAAAAGTCTCCTTGGGACCAACCTCGAGAAATGTACGGCTCAGCCGCTATTCAGGACTTTGGTTTTGAAAAAGCTCAAAAATGTTCACTCTTCTCAGGACTGCAGTTTTCGGCCCAAGTAATTGAAACTTTGCAGAGAGGTTCTTTGTGAAATGTAGACCAAAAGTCTCCTTGGGACCAACCTCGAGAAATGTACGGCTCAGCCGCTATTCAGGA
>NW_007517996.1:0-237 GCF_000475195.1 Diaphorina citri
GTTTGTGGTCAGGATTTGTGAGAGAGTAAGAAATGTGCGGAACACCTCCTTGATATTGTAGTTGTCCTTAGCGGAGCACTCCAGGAGCTTGGTTCTGTGTGGGGGAAGCAACAAAAATATTAGAGATCTTGAAATAAGAGAGGAACCATTTTTATTTATTTGTTTATTTTTACACACTAAGAGACAAGGCCATGTGTGAGAGAAACATTAATAAAATTAAAATGCATTGAAAATGAT
>NW_007517997.1:0-237 GCF_000475195.1 Diaphorina citri
GGATAAGATACAGTAAGAACACTATGCAGGGCACCTTACACCGCTACATGTATGAAAGGGTATTACTTGCCCAACCACTCGTATTTTGGTATGGAATTGGATGCGTGTTAATAGTGAGAATGTAGGACGCCTTAGCCTTAGAACAAAGAGCGTGTACTGACTGACTATGATGCTCCTATGCTGAGATACTCTTTTGAATGTGTGAATGTGAAGCATGTTTTGAATGTTTGAATCGTT
>NW_007517998.1:0-237 GCF_000475195.1 Diaphorina citri
CCTACAGGTAAGAGACGCCGCCATTTTGAATCCAATGGAACACGTACATAATTGTGAAAAAGAGGGGGGAAATGGTCCCAAAAATAGTATCCTATACTTCCGTGAAAAAGGGGTTTTAATAATTGTATTTCTGTATTTACTTGGGCTTTAATGCTTGCCACGCCAGCCTAGTTAGCTTAGTTGGTAGTGCGTCTGCCTTGTAAGCGCTAGGCTGCGGGTTCGATTCCCGCCCGGGGC
>NW_007517999.1:0-237 GCF_000475195.1 Diaphorina citri
CACCCTGTATTTCTATAAACACTAATAACTCAATACAAGTCCAATTTTGTTCAACAAGGCTTCAGAGCTCATGTAAAAAAAGCAGTAAAATTTTGCATCAGTAAAAAATAAATAATAGTGTATGTACTAATAAAAATCTGTCACTCAGTCCCCCAGCCTGCACAGAGTGTACAGCTATTGATCGATATCAGCATTATGATTTATTCATTCATTTTTAAACAAAAACAGATAGGTACA
>NW_007518000.1:0-237 GCF_000475195.1 Diaphorina citri
CCCTGGGCAAATTTTTCTCAGAAGAAAAATTCGTTCTTGGAACAGCTGGCTATCATTCTTCTCTCTTCAATTTCGAGACGATAAGACCTCACTACCTTAGATGTTAAAGTTCCCTCTATCAAACCTCTGAAAAAAAAAAGTTTAATGTAGGTATGAACATTAGTCAGGGTTGCAAATTTTTGCTTTAAATTACAATCCTTGGTACCTTCCTCTAATCTAATAGACCAAATTGGTCCC
>NW_007518001.1:0-237 GCF_000475195.1 Diaphorina citri
GATTATCTCTTAAGCCAGTAAAAAGGGCCATATTCCCACTTTGGTTTATTATTAATTATAAAAATTGAGAGGAACATATTCATTTTCTTTTATTTTTATTCATTTCCTAACAATATGCTTCATTTTCATTTAAAAACTTTTTAGTAATACATGCAATATTTAAAAAAATACAGCTAATTGAAAACTTTAAAGTTGTTTATCTCGAAACTAGATTTTCCGGATATGGCCCTTCTTACT
>NW_007518002.1:0-237 GCF_000475195.1 Diaphorina citri
GTGTGTCTGTCTGTAAACAAAATATCTCGAGAACGGTAAGAGCTAGAGACTTGAAATTTGGTATGTAGCTGTCAAATAATCAAATATGTGACAAGGATGCGACACGAATCTTTTGGTTAAGGTCGGTGCAACGCTTGTTCCTGATTGCTGCGATTGTTTTCATCTCAAAGTGTTTCACCAACCTCAGTGGTGCAGTGGTTAACGCGTTGGACTTTGAATCTGGAGGTCAGTGGTTCA
>NW_007518003.1:0-237 GCF_000475195.1 Diaphorina citri
TTCTTATCGTCCCGTCCCGCAATCGAAAGAAGGCCAGGGTAGGAGAAAGCCAGCCGTTCCGAGAACGAACCTTATCTCAGGCTCCAAAAATTTGGAGCATCCATACCCTTGCTTTCCTGTTTACCGGGCGAGCGTTTTCTACTGTTTACAACTTAAGTTTGTAGTAGATAGGTAGGTGATACATCCCAACCTAGGTTCCCATTGATACCTACCTCCAAATTTTTACATTTCACGTAA
>NW_007518004.1:0-237 GCF_000475195.1 Diaphorina citri
CAGTATGTGGACAAGTACTTATTAAAATGATTCACACAGAAAAGATACAGTTAGAACTTTGAATGCGAAACACCAATGCCTGTATCATTATTCCCACAGTTACCTTTGTAACAATCTACCTATGAGTAACACACTTCGATATTTTCCACCACAATTAGGTAATTTTAATATCAAAAACAACTAAACTACCGTGTTACTTCCAGCAACACAAACATGGAAAAAATATTGCTAGACAAT
>NW_007518005.1:0-237 GCF_000475195.1 Diaphorina citri
AGGGCGGCTTAATGGTAGCAAAAACCGCTACAACTAAAGTAGCGAAAACCGCTCAATTAAAAAAGCGGTCGAAACTCAAAGCAAAGCTATGAAGTCCCTTGGTTTCATCACAAGAAACTCCAAAGATTTCAGAAATCCTGACACATTTGAAACATTGTATTTTACCTTTGTCCGACCAATAATTGAATATGCTTCAACTGTCTGGTCTCCTTTTTACGAAGCAGATAAAAAATTGAT
>NW_007518006.1:0-237 GCF_000475195.1 Diaphorina citri
TCAGATAGCTCCGCCACTGGTTCCTTCCCTTCACAGTAGCAACGACAGTGGCTTTGGCAACGACCCGCCTGTGGACTACTCCGATGATGATTGTAACAGGTGAGTCAGTCTGCCTGAGAGGAAAATTTATTCTAAAGGTATGTCACACTGTCCAGTGTCCACACATAGGTAATCGACCGGCCATTGCGTATCGATCGCTGTCGACTGAACCGTCCATATTGTTTCGACAACATAGAT
>NW_007518007.1:0-237 GCF_000475195.1 Diaphorina citri
CGTAATACTAGTAGGACGGTACCGTTTAAGTAGCTTCATCGTTTAAGTACTTTCAATTTAATTTGGCGTACGTGTCGAAGAGAACAGTATGGTGGTAGTTTACTGCTCTTGAAACAAGAAGGAAATGCACCTTTTGATCGGTTGATTCAAAGACTTGTAGGGTTACAACCTTTGTTTCTTACCATTCAAGCGTTTTGACCACTGTGCCATTGGGATAGGTTGCGTTAATAGCATAGT
>NW_007518008.1:0-237 GCF_000475195.1 Diaphorina citri
AATATGTGTGTTATTTCCTGACAGGTATACACCGGGAATATAAACGTCACACGATTTGAGATTTTAAAATTATAGACACCAACATATCAGGAGGGGAAGGAGAGGAAAGAGAAGGAAGAAGAAGGAGAGGAGGAGGAGAAGAGGAAGGAGAAATGGGGGGAAAAATGATGAAGGAGAAAGAGGAAGAAGAGGGAAAAGAGGATGAGTACAAAGGAGAGGATGAGGAAGGAGAGGAGG
>NW_007518009.1:0-237 GCF_000475195.1 Diaphorina citri
TTCCAAGGTAAACATATGTATCAATAAGGTGAAGTTATTCAGTACTAATGAGACGGTGGCCATTGTTAAACTGACAGCGCATACTACACTTCTGCCCCAGTATAGCGTCAAATATTATTCCAAGGTAAGAATTTCATTCCAAGGCTAAATAAATATACCATTCCAAGGTAAGTATTTCATTCCAAGGCTAAATAAATATATCATTCCAAGGTAAACATATGTATCAATAAGGTGAAG
>NW_007518010.1:0-237 GCF_000475195.1 Diaphorina citri
AAACGAACCTAGGCCTTGTATTAGAGAGGAGGGTAGAAAACAAACAAACAAACAAACAAACTAGAAAAAAAAGAAGAACGATGGAAAAGAAGAAAAAGAAGATGAAGAATAAGAGGAAGAGGACGAAGAAGAACGAGAACAAGAAAAAAAGGGGAAGATGAAGTAGATAAAGAAAAACGGATAAAAAAAAAAGTATTTCTAAATACTTGTATAGTTAGATACGAGTACAGATAGTAT
>NW_007518011.1:0-237 GCF_000475195.1 Diaphorina citri
ATGCGGGTTCATGTCCTGGGCCGAGATATCTTCATACCTATTATACTGGACCGGGACTCATACTGCCCCATACTATCATCAGCCCCGCATAGCGCATACCATGAATGAAAATTCCTTGACATTTTTGCTGATGGCCTTTACATGAGCCATAATTCACTACACTGTACTCATAGGGTACAGTATTCACTGCACTGCACTGTACTGCACTATATTCAAACAGCATAGTATTTACATTGT
>NW_007518012.1:0-237 GCF_000475195.1 Diaphorina citri
TACAGGTTTCTCCTTAAGTTTGTCGTACGACTTTTGAAACACCCTGTATATTGAGAGATCCGTTTCGTATTAACCTCGGTGGTATAGTGTTTGATATGAGTAGCGTCATCGGCAATTTAAACCCTGTCAGCGACCTGATTAGATTTTTTGTGACTATTGGGAGTAGTTATCACGGTGGATCGGATGTGGGGATTGGTGGTTAAAATTTATTTCTTTATCGTATGTTAAATATGACAT
>NW_007518013.1:0-237 GCF_000475195.1 Diaphorina citri
GAACGAAGTCCATCTGAAAATGTGATTCAAAGATTTAGAATGCCGCTCGTACATCAGTCCATTCCGTCCAGCTTTCCAGCAAACTCCTTCATTAGAAGACGACCAAGACTCAGTTGAAAACCTATTGGAATTCCTGAGATACATAAATGTGTACCACCTAATCTGAACTAAGAATTAGCGTGAATGACCTATAGTAGTTAAAGCGCTTATTAAAAAAAAAAAAAAAAAACAGTACTG
>NW_007518014.1:0-237 GCF_000475195.1 Diaphorina citri
GTGGCCATAAAAATTTCAATTTCGTTAATTCTGGTTTCTATAAATTGTAGCTCACAATTTTCAAAAATTTCGCCTGCGACGCTGCTCATTTCCCCCTTTTTTTGTGCTAACCTTCATCCCCCCAGGATATGTGAATGTGTAGACTGTATAATGACAGATTTCAGGTTCATGCTTTTTAAAAAAATTCTCCTGCGGAGCTGAAAATTAGGATTTCGATGAGACTGAATTTCTGAAGAT
>NW_007518015.1:0-237 GCF_000475195.1 Diaphorina citri
AGGAGCGTGAAATATATTGCGCTGCGTGAAAGTGTTTTCCAACAAAACGTTTTCGCCCGACGTAGTTGTTCATTTTTAATTTTTGTGAGACAGTTCAGAGAAATTTTTATCACTATAATAAGAGGTGAGATAAGGTAGACGGACCACGAGTTGTTCTCATATTGTGAATGAAAAGTCGACTTTTGCACAAATGTTAATTTTAGGGCGTAGTCTACAGTCTAGTTCAGAACTTGGAAT
>NW_007518016.1:0-237 GCF_000475195.1 Diaphorina citri
TTTCGGTCTACACATTCACACATCCTGGGGGATGAAGGTTAACACGAAAAGAATGAGGAATAGCGCCGCAGGCAAAAAATACAATTTACAGAAACTAAAATTTTTAGGACCGGCCGCAGGCGAAAATTTTGGTTTCATCAATTATTTGCGGTAAAAAAAGAGCTGAAATCTGCGTTTGCCTGAGATCGAACCCATAACTGCGAATATCGCGAACAAACCGCGGATACTGCGCACAAA
>NW_007518017.1:0-237 GCF_000475195.1 Diaphorina citri
CATTATCTTGAATTTTCTGAGAAACCATTATTCACGGAGATATTAACGATACAAAGGGAAAATCCGTCAATTTCCTACCTTACTATGAATCCCTGTCCACCTGTTTCTTTCTATCGCCGCGCCGAATTTTCCTCCAAAAACAACACAAACAACAAAACAAACAACAGCACACCAACAACAAAACAACAACAGCACACCAACAACAACAAAAACAGCAACAACAACGACACCAACAAC
>NW_007518018.1:0-237 GCF_000475195.1 Diaphorina citri
ATTAAGTTACACTACGTAACTTACCAATTAGAAATTAAATACCCAGGGACCTATTTTGGAAGGTAGATTTGGGAGATAGGTATTGGTTGTACCTAGATGACTTCTTACATAATGGTAAGAAGGTAGGTATTTATTTATACCTACTTGTTCAGAAAGCTCCTTGTTGTTCATATGGTTTTGATGGAAATTACTTACAAACTGTTGGCAGATTAATAGGTATAATTAGAAAATGAAAAA
>NW_007518019.1:0-237 GCF_000475195.1 Diaphorina citri
AAGAGCTAGAGACTTGAAATTTGGTATGTATCTGTTAAATGTGACAAGGATGCGACACGAAACTTTTGATTAAGATCGGTGCAACGGTTGGCTGCATTTTATCGCTTTTTAGCGGTTTTCGATGTAATTTAACAATATACTCGTATCGGGAACGGTATGAGCTAGAGACTTGGAATTTGGTATGTAGTTCACAAATGTGACAAGGATGCAACTCAAAACGTTTAGTTGAGATAGGTG
>NW_007518020.1:0-237 GCF_000475195.1 Diaphorina citri
CTCTCTCTCTCTCTCTCTCTCTCTCTCTCTCTCTCTCTCTCTCTCTCTCTCTCTCTCTCTCTCTCTCTCGCTCGCTGTCTCCCTCTTTCGGATTGTCACATTTCTAGGGGATGGGCCAAATTTCTAACGCCATAGACCCCTTGTTTTCTTTCTTTCATGGGTGCCACCTTTGTATATAAGAGATTGCTACTAAAATCATGTCAGGCTTTTCAAACATCTCCTCAATTGACCTCACGA
>NW_007518021.1:0-237 GCF_000475195.1 Diaphorina citri
TTTATAGGGTCACAGTCAGCCAATTTCTTTACTTTTGCAAGTCCTTGCATGATACTATTGAGTCCTATGTTTGAATGAAGAATATCTATCCCAACATTGATCTATGAGATGACATCATCTGCGTATTCACATGAAATAGTAACTATGCACTATGTATAGGTACGAGTAACATGTATTTATAGGGTCACAGTCATGGTGATGTACTTGACTATGATCTAAACGCGACCTCAAGATGAT
>NW_007518022.1:0-237 GCF_000475195.1 Diaphorina citri
GAATAACTTGTCAAAGAAATAAGGGTTTAAAACTGCAAGGTTTTGTCACGGGATTGAGTGCAACCCCTCCTCACTTCACGGGGTGTGCACCTGTGCTCTGTGTACCTGTATCTCTGTGGTACCAAGTCAATATTTACCTTTCGTTGATCGAGCCATCTACAGACTGAATGAAGAAGTATCTTGCAGGCAGAACAATCAAGTCAGGTTTCAAGCCAGGACCCCAAACTGTAACATTAG
>NW_007518023.1:0-237 GCF_000475195.1 Diaphorina citri
ACAAACGAAATACAGCTTGGAGTTGTAGGAAAAAGGAACTTTCTGGATATTCTTGAAAAGAAAAGAATATCGATAAGATCCTTGTGCATATTTGTATTAAAATTTACACGGACAAAAATTCAGGGGGAATGAATTTAGGTACATGGATAATGAAAATAAGGGGCTAAAGAATGAAATTTTATCAAAAAGCTTCCCTATTGTGGGCCTGCTCGTAAAAAAGTTGACGTTGTTGACCGA
>NW_007518024.1:0-237 GCF_000475195.1 Diaphorina citri
TCATCCTCCATCTGCTCCCTCTCCAACTTTCAACTTTTCCCTCACTTCCCGTCAAAGAAAACTTTCGCTCTTAGAACAAAAATACCTTCTCGCACTTTCTGTTTTTAATATCCGCGTTTAAAAATAAACACTTTGCCACTTATCACCCTTTATCCCTCAAAGGGGGGAAAAAGCGGCGTTGCATGACGAGCGTTAATTAATATAGTTTTCCCATTTATTAAAAACAGCTTTGTGCTT
>NW_007518025.1:0-237 GCF_000475195.1 Diaphorina citri
TCCTAAAAACGGCCTAAACATGTTTTTGGCAAACTCAAAGATCATCAAGAAGGGTGGAGAGCCTGATGCTTTTGAGAACTCCATTTCTCAAGCTCTCCTGGAATTGGAAATGAACAGTGACTTGAAAGCCCAGCTGAGAGAACTGTACATCACAAGAGCCAAGGAAATTGACCTGGGTGGTAAGAAGTCAGTCATTGTCTATGTACCAATGCCACAACTGAAGCAATTCCAGAAAAT
>NW_007518026.1:0-237 GCF_000475195.1 Diaphorina citri
TTTTACCTCATGAATGATGCAAAATGTTTGTAGGTCATCAGATGAGTGGGTGGTTTTGACAACACCGTAATCTCGGTAAAAAAAAAAAGCTATCTCTCTGAAACAAGAGTACCTACTTTTACGATGAGAAGATGATATTAGAAAGGAGCGTGAGGACTTGAGAAATACTGTTTTTGTGATATTCTGCACTGGTTTATAGTGATAGTTTTGTCAGACTAATGTGATATCCGAAGCAAC
>NW_007518027.1:0-237 GCF_000475195.1 Diaphorina citri
TCATCGCTCTTTGTCATGCTGGTCTGACGTCATGGACATGCTATGAGAAGGGTCATCCTACGAGGCGGGTCATGCTATATGAGGTGGGTCATACTATGAGAAGGCTCATACTATAACGCATGCAAAAACAAATAATGAAACAACAAAAAGGTTATTTTGAACTTCCTACACCCAATACCTGTTTGTAAACCCCAACAAAAAAGACTATATTGAAAAAGGTCACCCAGCCTGTATTAC
>NW_007518028.1:0-237 GCF_000475195.1 Diaphorina citri
GTGAGATTTATCAAGAGTTTTAGCATCCAGTAGTTGTGTTAACAAATCATCTTGGTGTGGGGTCAGTAGATGTGCCAGAGTGCCAGTTGAAGATTAGATGTGGGCATTAGGGTCCCTGATGATATAAAGTCTTATTGAAGTTTAGGGTCGTCCTCTTGTTCTTCAACTTCAAACTCTTTGTTTGCACTGAGAAAAAAAAAAAAAAAAAAAAAAAAAAAAAAGGGGAAGGGGGGCCCA
>NW_007518029.1:0-237 GCF_000475195.1 Diaphorina citri
TTCGTTGGTGAAGGATTTTTCCATTAAATAGTTTGTATTGTGTCCTGGTGAGGGATTTCATAACGTTTGAGAGGGATTTTTTTTGTCCTGGTGAGGGATTTTTTACTTTGTTCAAGGATTTTTTCCTTGGTGAAGGATTTTTCCATTGGATAGTAATTTTGTCCTGGTGAGGGATTTTGTACTTTAAAGATTGTATTTTGTACTATGTATGTAGGTTTTTACAATGGAATGTAATAC
>NW_007518030.1:0-237 GCF_000475195.1 Diaphorina citri
TTTTTTTTTTTTGTTTTTGTTTTTTCAATAACTCGAGTAAAATACTCACCCTATTAGCCACGTGAATAGGTAAGGAAGGAATCAACAGTCTTAACCCAGAGAAGAAAAAAATAGAAAGAGAGAGGGAGAAGAGAGAGAGAGAAAAAAAAGAGGGGGAAATATGGAGGGAGAGACAGAGAGAGAGAGAGAGAGAGAGAGAGAGAGAGAGAGAGAGAGAGAGAGAGAGAGAGAGAGAGA
>NW_007518031.1:0-237 GCF_000475195.1 Diaphorina citri
GGGTGGGCCCCAACGGGGCTTGATTTTTGCTCTTTTAATATGGGGTTGACGAAAATGTGGAGCATTGTGAAATGAATGACGTGAAAAATGACGAAAATCTGGAGACGAAAATGTGCTTTCCCAACTGTATCCCCTTCAAGAAAATCCTGGATAAGAACCTCCTAACCTGTGTATATGGCCCGCGAAGCACCTGCCAATGTAGCATGTGGCCCGCATACACATGGAAGTTGGGAATCC
>NW_007518032.1:0-237 GCF_000475195.1 Diaphorina citri
TTGAATCTAACCATTGCATTGTTCTGTTTCGCAGGTTGCAGTGTAACAGCAAGTGCAACAGGCGTGTTTCTTCGATTTCAACGTGATGGATATGACAAGAGACGAGCTTACAATGTTGCTTGAAATCATGGTAAGTTAGAAAACCCTGATTCATACCTATATATGTATAACCAACTACCTGGGTACGAGTAGGTGTCTAATTAAGAAATTACTTTTGTAATGTAAATACCTAACGTA
>NW_007518033.1:0-237 GCF_000475195.1 Diaphorina citri
TACAAACAGGGAGTTTCATCCTGAATCCGCAAGAGTTAGGGTATCTCTCATCTCCTTATTGAAAGTGACAATTGATTCAAATGCATAGAATTCAGGTTGGGGTAATACCTACTTACATACGCATTATAAGTGTTCAGAATCTCAAAACGGTAAAGCGCCAACATTTCGACTTTCATGGCACAAAGGTAATGACGATTTTTAACGACGCATTAAACGTTAACTACGCTCATTATCAAA
>NW_007518034.1:0-237 GCF_000475195.1 Diaphorina citri
ATGGATTTTAAACCTAGGGTTAAACTGATCAGATAGTTTAAACCGGGAGGTTTAATTGAACTCAAATTCAATTTTTTATGAGTTTACAAGGAAAAATGCTCTGCATTCACACAAAAATGTTTCTTGGATTAGAATCAGCCTAGATTGTTCAAACCGGTAGGATTAACTGAACTCAAAATTTCCCAATATGGTTCAAGTTTTCAGCAGTTTACAAGGGAAGATTAAGGATTATACAAG
>NW_007518035.1:0-237 GCF_000475195.1 Diaphorina citri
ATAGGTAGGTAAGTACTCTCTCCAATAATCTTAAGCCTGGATCTGTAATTCAATAATACTATCTGTACAAGCACAGGAGACATTCTAAAGTTTGTTTATGAAAAGAAAAATGACTAGAAGGGAGAAAGATTAAATGCAAAGTTTAAACTTGGAACTTACTTTGATTCGGTAATTATTCATTAGAGACTCAATGGTAATTTTCTATTTCTTATTTAGTTTCAGTCTCACTCACCCCCA
>NW_007518036.1:0-237 GCF_000475195.1 Diaphorina citri
CCTAGCTGAACTTTCCAGATAGCTTTGCAAGGTCAGTAGTGCACGAGTTGCTTCACATGTGTATGACCTTTGCTATATTATGATCCTTGTTCTTTTTACGTTGGCTGACTAGTTGTTTGTTTAGTGGGTATGTACATATAGTCACTATGCTTTCACATAGAGCCCTAGACCTCGTGTCAGCAAATACTGAAGCTATGAGGGAGCTTACACTTGAACCTCTAGACAGCTAGAGTTTAC
>NW_007518037.1:0-237 GCF_000475195.1 Diaphorina citri
GGTGGTGGGGTGTCACAAAAAATGTGTTTTTAAATCTTTCGACACAGGGGAGGTCCCAGACCCCCGCCCAAGCCCCCCCTGTCAAGTTCTCACCACATCTTACGTCTCAGATCTTCAGAGTGTAAGATTATTAAATATTATTTGAACACACTTATCTTGCTAGGGTCTGGGTGTTTCTAATGTGAAAAGATGACATGAGAAGTGAAGAATTAAAGTGTTCTAGCTCGACTCTTCATT
>NW_007518038.1:0-237 GCF_000475195.1 Diaphorina citri
TTTCAACCTCGATCATTTCAACTACCGTAAAATCACATGACTTTGGACACTTTTGAACTTTGACATGCTGTAAAAAGTTAACGGTATGGCCTAGGAAGCTCAAATTGGTGGCAAAATTGAAGTCGTGATCTCTACTTTCTAATTATATAAAGCTTTTATTTTTTTAAGTGCAGTTGAATAACGTATAAAAGATCTGATGACTAGCATTGATCAAGTGTATTGTTTCTGTTCTGATTT
>NW_007518039.1:0-237 GCF_000475195.1 Diaphorina citri
TGCAAACTGTCCGGTATGGACTCTACTACACACGTGAATGGATGGATTTGTAATAATAGCAACACGTTCTATTCTCGAGTAGGTCTTGAAGTTGAAGCATTCATAATGTAATGTGGGGTGTGATCTGTGCTGTAGGTGACTTGCACACATGGAGTACCAAGGCCATTCACAATAACAACAACATCGAGTTGAATAAACTTTGACCGGCTGGTCTGAATGGAAAGTCTATCATAATAT
>NW_007518040.1:0-237 GCF_000475195.1 Diaphorina citri
TTACCATAAACAGAAAAGTTAGGTCCTTACTCGCCCATATTATGTAGGTATGTACTAGCCAAGCATTGGTATAAGAAAATAAAAACTCATGTCGTACCTACTACTAGTAGTAAATCGTAGTGGTAGTACACGATAATTTCTCAATCACTTCTCTCTTCCCACAATACTCCTCAATGAACTCTTCTGGGGTCGCGGCTAAACATACATAGTTACAAACGTTCATACATACAAACGTTC
>NW_007518041.1:0-237 GCF_000475195.1 Diaphorina citri
GATAGTGAGTGGCTGGCCTACATACACAGTTTTCAGTAATCACAACAGCTATTAAAAATTCGTGAAAGTTTGTATGATAACTTTATTTAGGTACTTGATCAGGATCTTTTTATAACTAAGGATAACTAAGTACATACATAGGTATAGAGAAGTCTGTAGACTTACCGGTGTAGGTTTCATTGCCTCGTTCCATCTCCAAGAGGAAAGCATCAATGAAATCTCTCGGCGTACTATCGT
>NW_007518042.1:0-237 GCF_000475195.1 Diaphorina citri
AAACAGTTTGTACCACATACAATTGTATAGGTATATGTACAAATAAAATTGATTTGATTTGATTGAACTAATAAATTTCATAGGTATGGAGGGGTCAGTCCCAGTACCATTTTGTGTATAAAAGTAAGTACATATTAAGCAGGATATTAAGTATCCCTGACATTGAGAATACCAAGACATTGCAACATATCTACAATATGTGTTCTGTAAGGGGCTCCTGTTACAATTCAAATGGCA
>NW_007518043.1:0-237 GCF_000475195.1 Diaphorina citri
ATGCTACAATGAAACATCTCAATCGTCGATTAACAAGGCAACATGCTTCAAAGATTTTGAATTGGCATCATTGGAGTGATATGGTCTTGAAACATTCTACATGTTGTCTTGAAGCAAGCTTCACTGCAGAATACTTCATGATGTTGCCTCATTGTAACTGAATTTTCAATAGCGCCTTAACAGAATTTTTGAGTGAACAAAACCCCCAGGAGCACTCAAAGTCTCAAAAGACACGCT
>NW_007518044.1:0-237 GCF_000475195.1 Diaphorina citri
GCTCAACGAAATTTCAAATTCTTTCATTGTAGTTTTTCTTCTATCGAGACCTAACCTCTGTGGCAGGGTTGCGTTAATGTCTTTATTACATGAGAATCGTTATATCGAAATTTTACTGTACTTCGCTAATGCTCGTTTTAGATATTATCTCTTTAATTTGCAGTATTGTCCTCTTGTGAAAAACCTTTTTTGGCTCCCATTTTTTTTTTTTTTTTTTTTTTTAATTAATTTAAAAAA
>NW_007518045.1:0-237 GCF_000475195.1 Diaphorina citri
AAAGTATAAACGAATCCTAACAATTACAAGATAATGGAAGGTAAATATACCAATGTATAAAGTATAAACGAATCCTAAAGGTAATGTTACACCAAGCGCGCATTTGCAAACGAACGTTTGCAAACAATGCGCGCTTGGTGTAACATTACCTGAAAAACTGACAGCAGCCGGATCAACTCCGCGCACACACGAACGCTGTTTGCAAGCCAATGTTTGTGGAAAAATGATTGCAAACGT
>NW_007518046.1:0-237 GCF_000475195.1 Diaphorina citri
GAAGAATAAATTGCAACAGACCGTAAATAAGAAGGTAGGTTTCTGTTTCCTTTTTCAGGAGTAGAAAATAAATTAGAAATAATTTAAATACCGGGTATTTTTACATATTAGTAGACCACAAGTGAGTGTAAAAGGTAGCAGATTATTAATTTCATTGGGTGAAGAAGACAGCTTAATTTCAGTCGAGTTGAGCTGAGAAGATGGGATGATTTTATTCGAGTTGAGAAAAGATAATTA
>NW_007518047.1:0-237 GCF_000475195.1 Diaphorina citri
CCCAGCCCCACTAAGGCTAAAGGAATTAATGTAAGTATAGAAGGGTAGTTTATCACTCCATGAAGGGTAAAACCCTGTCACTAAAAACCTGCAGAGATATAGGGGGGAAAATACCTTGAAAGTCTGCTGGATAAACCAGTTATGGTGTCGCCTCAGATGCACATCGTATGCTTTACGAATATACTCCTTGAGGTCATCCTTCACCTTGCTGTTCTCAAAGTCGTGCCGTAGGAGCTC
>NW_007518048.1:0-237 GCF_000475195.1 Diaphorina citri
GAGGAAGAGAATGAGGAGGAACAGGAGAAAGAGTAAGAGAAAGAAAAGTAGAACAGGAGGAAGTGTAGAAGAAGGAAGAAGAGGAAATGGTGGAAAAGCAGGTGACAAAGAGAGGGATTATAAGGGACAGGGTCGAAGGAAGAGGAGGAGAAGAAAGAAAAGAAGGAGAAACAGAAGACGACGATGAAGAAGAGGTGAAAAGGAGTAAAAGGTAGAGAAAGAGAAGAATGAGGAGAA
>NW_007518049.1:0-237 GCF_000475195.1 Diaphorina citri
AGTTTATGATTATGAGTCTCACTTGGACCCTTGCACAAATTATTCCAAACAAACACTCGTATCCCCTCCTTCTCCTCCTTTGCTTCCTCCTCTTCCCTCTGCTTCTCCTTCTCCTCTTCCTCCTGCTTCTCCTCTTCCTCCTGCTTCTCCTCTTCCTCCTGCTTCTCCTCTTCCTCCTGCTTCTCCTCCTCCTTTGCTTCCTCCTCTTCCTCCTGCTTCTCTTTCTCCTCCTCTTCC
>NW_007518050.1:0-237 GCF_000475195.1 Diaphorina citri
AGAGGGGGGAGAGGGTGTGCTGGAGACGGTTGGAGATTTCCCGAATCAGGTCGCCGTTGAGAAGGGAGCCTGAAAATTGAGACAGAAGGGGTTAATTTAAATTTGAAATAGAGAAGAAAATATTGAGCTTGAAGTGTGAGGTAGAACGGGTTAAAAATAATAGATAAATATTTTATATTTGATATTTTCTTTTTCTTTTGTTAATTTATCAGTTTGTTATTTTGTTTCTCAGTACTG
>NW_007518051.1:0-237 GCF_000475195.1 Diaphorina citri
CTCTACCATTGCACATGTGACATGTTTGGCAACAATGCCTATTTTTTGCTGTCACATTGATCTGGACACACTATAGAGATGTGGGTTTCATCATTCGGAGACAAGCCCCCACCTGAGTAACACCAGGATTTGACTTAAAAGCCAAGTCCAGTCATGAAATTTAGAGTGGTATATTAAACGGGGAACGACATTTGTGACGAACATTTATGCCCAATACAATTTTTCTTTTTTTTTTTT
>NW_007518052.1:0-237 GCF_000475195.1 Diaphorina citri
CTTAAATTTGCGTACAGTGTTGTTGTCGTGCGTACTCTGATACAACAAGTTCATACGAGTTCAAGTGAAGATCTGTTTAAAACCCCTTCTCAAGATTTTCATGAATCAACCGCATTACAGTTTTAATACTCATTGCGAGGTAAATCGTTTAATGAATGACACCGCGACCAGCGCGAACCCTAACCGATTCGACTATGATGCAATGAGTATTCAAACTCGCCCAATAAAATTATTATT
>NW_007518053.1:0-237 GCF_000475195.1 Diaphorina citri
GTTGGATTTCTGAGGAACCTGACACCCGTTAGGGTAGGTCTAAGGCAAATGACAAAGAAGAAGAAGAAGACAATCTGATATTCGTAAGAATAAAGAAAACGTTTTCGAGTTAAAAACTGTCAACCTAATTGTGATTTGAATAGTTCTTCAAATCCTAGAGCAACGGCCCCACTTGCCAAATTTCATTTGGCAACACTGCTTGAATATTCAGAAAGCGCGAAACAGGGAGTCCGCGTA
>NW_007518054.1:0-237 GCF_000475195.1 Diaphorina citri
TCCATGCCTCGGCTGGGATCGAACCCACGCCCTCCTGTTTACCAGGCGAGCGTCTTGACCACTACGCTACCGAGGCAATGTAGTATAGGTCTGGGATAAGAGGTGGGATGTCGATTAGAGTAAAACCACAATTGAATGGGAAGAAGGACCTGTGTCACAATTTCTAAATTTTACAGAAGAGGTAAAAACGCTAATGACCACTAATAAAAGTCTGCTGGAGTGACATAAGTACTTCAC
>NW_007518055.1:0-237 GCF_000475195.1 Diaphorina citri
TTATTTGAGTGTTCTTTTACCCTAACTTTTACAATACTCCTAACTGTTTAGTCAATATAGCTGAAAACCGCCAAAAAACGGTAGAAAACCACCAAAAAGCGGTCAAAATACCGCCAAGCGTAGCAACCATCTCAACTAAACGTTTTGTGTTGCATCTTAGTCACATTTGTGAACTACATACCAAATTTCAAGTCTCTTGCTTATACCGTTCCGGAGATATTGTTAAATTACACCGAA
>NW_007518056.1:0-237 GCF_000475195.1 Diaphorina citri
AAAAAATTTATGACTAAAACCAAATGTCAACCCAAAAGCAATTGCCCTAGTCAGGACTGATTGAGAGGTTGACGAAGAACACTGTCCCCGTCTGAACCTCATGTGGCAGCATGTTATATTGACGGACTTGCCGTATAAAATACCTACAGACAATTAGGTCGTATTTTTATTTTATTTTTAACAAAATACTTTGTTTTATTTGTACACAAAGAACATTACAATGGATAAACAAAGAAA
>NW_007518057.1:0-237 GCF_000475195.1 Diaphorina citri
GTAGGTACCTATGGAACTTTCACCGGTCTAATCTCCACAGGTGTACCACCCTCTATGGTGGCCACACCCCTTAAAAAAAATTCAAGAACACCTTTATGATCGCACCCTGTATGAAAATAAAATCGACCTGTTTTAGGTAGGACTGTTAGGAGGTATTACAACGTTTAGTTTGTTTGTGCACTTCGTGGGAAGATAAACACCTGATAGTTTTTGTTTATGTAATGTCTAAAGACATCT
>NW_007518058.1:0-237 GCF_000475195.1 Diaphorina citri
AGTGTTTTTTCTTCAATAAGAACGCTTTTCTTTCATTTGAGTTGCTTTTAGACAAGAGAAATAATAGTAATAACAATAGTAATAATTAAAGTAATAAACGTAGATAATAAAGACATTTGTAAATTTCACCCTTCACGAGACAGTTCTAGGAAAATGTTGCTTTTATCATTGTTTCTCATTTCTATTTCCTTCTCTCTCTCTCTCTCTCTCTCTCTCTCTCTCTCTCTCTCTCTCTCT
>NW_007518059.1:0-237 GCF_000475195.1 Diaphorina citri
TCTTTCATGAATTTGTTTACATATTCTGCAGTATGTATTCAACTATTCATTGCATTCTGATCGTATATTTTATACGATGTTTTCCCCTCCAGTGTAGGTGGTACCTACTCAATTATTTAATTTTATATTTTTACATATCTCCTATGTATTTCTTGATAGTTTATATTAGACTTAGGGTTCCTTGGAATGCTGTGAAATCTGTGACATGCTCGGTCGTAACACAATATTACATTTAAT
>NW_007518060.1:0-237 GCF_000475195.1 Diaphorina citri
ATATTACACACGATAATGACATCTTTATTCATACTATATTTTCAAAACTCTTCGGAAACAGGGCAAAAAGTGATGACTACGATTTCTCCAGCTATTCAGTTAATCTGAGGTCTAAGGCATTGGATTTATAACCAGGGGACTGTGGTTCAAATCCCAGTAGTGGCTCCTAAAATTGACCTTAAGGCTTTTTGTAAGATTAATCACAAACAAATTAATTTTATCATTCCTTTAAAATTT
>NW_007518061.1:0-237 GCF_000475195.1 Diaphorina citri
AACAATAGTGTAAATTCCTGTAGATCAGTATGTTGTAATCAACAAAATAAGTTTAAAACCATCATTTATCACTACTCAGTTTGATTCATGCTGTTATGAAATTTTACAATACAACATATCCCCTGATTATTTTTTCTGCTTGGAATGAGGACGTTGCATAGTTTGGTTCTTAGACTGAACAGGTTGCATAGTTTGGTTCTTAGACTGAACAGGTTGCATAGTTTTGTTCTTAGACTG
>NW_007518062.1:0-237 GCF_000475195.1 Diaphorina citri
CAGTACTGTGTCGAAAGTGTAACGTAATAGGTATTTTTGTCGAAAGTGTAACTCGTATTTTTCCAAATCGCTGAAAACGGTAGTCATTATATTTCGTAATTTATACGGGCCTAACTTACCTACCTGTAATTAATTATAAATAAATAGATACCTACCTATTAGGTACCTACATGTAGGTAGTTTAATAATTTTATTTTATCTTTTTTTTTATTTTTTTTTTTTTTACCTGTGTTATAA
>NW_007518063.1:0-237 GCF_000475195.1 Diaphorina citri
GCAAACATTTACAGTCAACTTGTAATACATTCGTGGTTTTCTGGACTTGATAATTGTGACAATCTGCTGAAGACTGGTCTGGGGACCCGAAACGTCCAGTACACTCTATATCCCTAGTTTATTCTCACTTTTTTCCACCAATATATTCACTATCACTTCAAGGTTTACCGTAAAACTCGCTCCGTAATCAGGTTGCCAATTGTAATTCAATACTAATCGATCAGCACTGTACATATC
>NW_007518064.1:0-237 GCF_000475195.1 Diaphorina citri
ACAACCCCAGGTAATGTAGCTGGTAACCTTGGGGTCGCGGTTCGATGCCCAGAGTCGACTAAAAGGCAACTAAGCCGTATTTTATTATTCCTCTCTGTGACTTTTTCGCCAAGGAGATACAAATTTTCAACTTTAACACCCTGATTTCCAAAGCATATTCCATGGTGTTTACCCACAGAAACCCATGTATTAAAACATCTCCCTCAACATGAGAGGCAGACTCTTTATAATTCTTGG
>NW_007518065.1:0-237 GCF_000475195.1 Diaphorina citri
GCACATGATTAATAACAGCCATCAGCAGAGCGGTGTAAAATGTCATAAAACAAACACATATTACTCACTGTCAACGATGAATCTATTATCACATTAGTCCCGAGACAAACATATAGCAGAAAAAACATATTTGTATATAGGAGAAAACATATAGCAGAAAAACATATAGCAAACATATCATATTTATTATTAAATTATTATGAAGTAATAATAACACAGTAATTATTCATAGAGGAA
>NW_007518066.1:0-237 GCF_000475195.1 Diaphorina citri
AGAGAGGTAAAATAAAGTCCTTGTGAACTGACAAAGCGTCCGTTGAAAATCATGTCTCTTTGTCAGAAGAGGAGCAAAATTCCACGTGTTAAAAAATATCGCCCCAAGTTCTCCTCGAAATCTCAAATCGCTATGTTTTTGATCAAAAAACAATTTGATAAAATCGAAACCGTTCTATCAGAAAACGATGAAGATTATTTGGGTAGGAACACGGATATTATTCTGACAACTAGTCAT
>NW_007518067.1:0-237 GCF_000475195.1 Diaphorina citri
GAGTAAATTACCTAGTAGGTATGTAATGACTTTGCGACCGGCGCCGCCATTGGAGATTGATTGCTCTCCAATGGCGCAGTGGTGCCATCATGGGTCCGTCAAGGTAATGTAATGAAAAAAAGAAGAAGAAGAGATAATTTTATAGAGGGAACTACCTATAATGTAATGTAAATGCAGTTTCTTTGTGTTATTATGTCACAACTTTGGTGCTCACTGCAGCATTGTAGGATTTTTTTC
>NW_007518068.1:0-237 GCF_000475195.1 Diaphorina citri
TTTATAATTTTCTCGCAAAAACTCTTGGTTATTTTTTTGAGTTTTATTATTATTTTATATAATAATTTTTATTTTCCTTAAGTTCCTAAACCTTTAAAAATGAGATTTGAAACTTGATTTTCAATTTATATACTTTTTCCTTTTCTTTATATTGTGATTTTATTTGAGGGCGATGTTCACTGGAAGTTAGTTTTCTTATTGACCAAGTGAGGATTTATGTGTATTGTTATGAACCTT
>NW_007518069.1:0-237 GCF_000475195.1 Diaphorina citri
AAGGTAGGAAGAAGAATAAGAATGAGATATTGAGATAGAAATAATAATAATATAATAATATGAGGCAAAAGACACGAGGTGTCTCTGTGAAAGAAAGGGAGGGAGAGAAGCCCAAGATAAACAAGGAAGGAAGAGAAGGTAGGGGGAGGTAAGGAAAGATAGGGAGAGGGGAAATGGGAGATAAAGGAGGGGGAGGGAGAAAGAGAGAAGCAAATATCTACAAAAGAATGAGTGGGC
>NW_007518070.1:0-237 GCF_000475195.1 Diaphorina citri
TTTATAAGCTCAATGTAATAAGGTGTAGGCACTCGTAGATATTCCTGACTGAATAATTGGGCCGTATATTTTCCTTTCCCAATTTTTCCTCTTTGATTATAAGAGGTTTGACGGATGGAACTGTAACTACTAAGGTCTTATCGTCCCGAAATTGAAGAGAGAAGGAAGACAGGATAGGAGAAAGCCAGCCGCTCCGAGAACGAACGTTATCCCACCAGGATAAAATCCGCCCCGGGC
>NW_007518071.1:0-237 GCF_000475195.1 Diaphorina citri
TGTTTTCGATGTCTCTTACCGTTTATACGAAATAAGGGTTAAGCAACAATGAATTTGGTTAATATCAGGATGGGTGACTATCCGATTTTTACCAAATTGTTACAGTCGCGTCCTTGGACCATACCGGGATAGCATACCAAATTTCATTTCTCTAGGACAAACCGTTCTTGAGATATTTTGTTCACAACCTTTTCAACATTTTCCACGAAATGAGGGTTAAGTAACAATTACTTTGGT
>NW_007518072.1:0-237 GCF_000475195.1 Diaphorina citri
AACTTATCTATTTTTAATGAAAAAATGAGATTTTAAATTTAGAATTTATATTTCATGAAGCAGAATTTTTTGTTCGACCATGTGTTGTGTGTAAACCGAGGCTAAATTTGGCGCCACAACCCTGGTGGAATTGAATTGAAGGTTTCTGAGTGTGAAAAAACGCCACTTTTCAAAGCGGGAAAGCGGGTCGCCAGCCTAGTTAGCTTGGGTGGTAGAGCGTCTGCCTTGTAAACGCTA
>NW_007518073.1:0-237 GCF_000475195.1 Diaphorina citri
ACCAGGGAGTTTTTACAGGAAAAATGAATAGCTCATCCTTAAAGTCAATTTCACTAAAAACCAGCAGTATCTGTCATATCCAGAGTTAACCAGGGTTATTTCAACCCTATGGACACAGGATGGGTTAATCACACGAGTAAAATGAAGAGAAGTCCAAGATCATGGGAAGAGTTTCATCTATAAGTCCAACCAGAATATACAGAACAAGAAGTTAGAAGAAGAAATGCATACAGGGTG
>NW_007518074.1:0-237 GCF_000475195.1 Diaphorina citri
TACTCTGGAGGGAAGCTAACTAGGCTGGCTGAGGCGAGGCTTATTTTTATTCATGAGTTTTCTTTCTATAAATAAAATGATTATTATTTTTTCAATTATTTAATAATGTAATAAATTATCATTTCAATGACTTGGTGAATTGATTCTGGACCACCCTGCTGGGATTCAGGAGATGAATGCCTACTTAATATTCTATGTGCAGAGAAGATGGGTTGTGCCAATTAGTGGGAGTCAACA
>NW_007518075.1:0-237 GCF_000475195.1 Diaphorina citri
TATTGATCTTAGGCATCTTTGGTGGAATCGGTCTAGCTGCTTTATATGTTCTTCTAACAACGTCCACGTTTCAGAGGAAGTACACGTTTCAACTGTAAAGTAGGGAGCTGAGGACTGTTGTTTCGTAAATCTTGAGCTTAGTTTTCATGCTGATGTTAGGTGGTTTCCAGACTCTTGGGTATAGACTCCTAAACGTGTTGCTCGCCGCGTTGATTCTGTTGTTAATTTCAGGGTTTA
>NW_007518076.1:0-237 GCF_000475195.1 Diaphorina citri
TGCCAAACTTTCAATCCTGCTGAATCAGGAGAGAGTACTTCATTAAGGAGGGAAAGTGAAATTTTCAAGAAATGGGTGTGTTTCTTGGAAATTTTGAATGAGAGGAAATGGCGGACAATTGAGATAGCGTGGCACTACTGTGCCAATTTTAATAAGATAATTCACCTCACCACATAGTAATACATACATACTAATAGCTGGTGTTGTTATAAATTGCTATTGAATGAATTTGGCATA
>NW_007518077.1:0-237 GCF_000475195.1 Diaphorina citri
TTGACGATCAAAATACAACTGATGTACCACGCAAACTGATGTAACAGAACGCAAAGATACCAACTGATGTACATAACTTAATGCAAAGATACCAAAATTCCGTTGAACCATCAGACCGGAGTACCAAAGTCGGGTTGCAGGTACCTCTCCGAGAGACGAAGAAACTGGTTTGAGAGATTTTTTGAAGAGCTCATTGGGAGAGACCATTGTACTGTTTTAATAGGTTGGTATGTGTGT
>NW_007518078.1:0-237 GCF_000475195.1 Diaphorina citri
ATCACCATCTGCCATTTGCAGTTCCAATGACGTGGTCAAGGATACTTTTTCATCTTCTTCTTTTGTTTTTTCTTTGTTACCATCTTGGAGTTCTTGATCTTCCATTTTGACATTGTCGTCTTCAATGTTTTTTATTATTGAAATGCAGTCGTCAGTATGTTCAATTTCAGTGTGCGCTTTTATAAGTTTATCATATCCTTCAGATAAGTATGATTTTGTTGGCCTGTCTGTTGAAAG
>NW_007518079.1:0-237 GCF_000475195.1 Diaphorina citri
AGAGACAACAGTTGTTATCTACTATTAATGATTTGAAAATAACCATACCTTTGGTCCTTGCTTGGTGTAGAAGCATGTTCCCTGGTTGAGACATGGGATTTTCGTACAGTCTGGTGTTGCTGTAGTAGAAGGAAAACTCTCTGTCATCAAGGTGGTTTCTGTCTTCTTGGTAACTCCTATAGGTGTTTCCACTGTAGCGCTGTCTATATCTACGGAAGGTAAAGTTGTCCTTCCAAT
>NW_007518080.1:0-237 GCF_000475195.1 Diaphorina citri
CTCACCAACATTTCAAATGGAATACAACCGGAAAGTTTGCTAATGAAAATTTACCACCACATTTTCCAGCATCAACTCCAAAGAAACCCAAAATGCTCTCAAAAGAAACCTCTCCGATCGACCCACGTAAAACTTAGTAGCATGGCTCTTTTAATCCAATTTTTTTTTCATGATCCTTTGTAGTCTTGTTAATAAAATGAATGACAACGCTGTGTTCTTTGTGGAATATCTAGAGAA
>NW_007518081.1:0-237 GCF_000475195.1 Diaphorina citri
CGAGAAAGAGGGAAGAGGAGGAAAAGGAGAAGAAGAAGAAGAAGAAGAAAAAGAAGAAGAAGAAGAAGAAGAAGAAGAAGAAGAGGAGGAGGAGGAAGGAAAAGAAGAAGAGAGAGAAAATTACTTTGTACATAAACTATTCACCGTCAGCTCCTATGGCGTAGGGTCACTGCGCTCGCCTTGCACGCGGGAGACCCGGGTTCGATTCCCGGCGGGGTCAAGAAATTTGTATCATCC
>NW_007518082.1:0-237 GCF_000475195.1 Diaphorina citri
CAACGTTGCTTCAGTGGTCCATCAAGAACTGCCTCATTCAACGTATTGTCGCTGCTTTCTATATTTCTAACTGATGGAATCAGAAGATGAGATTCAGATATTATTATTATTATGTTAAGGCGGTCTCTTCCTGATCCCTTGTGTGCCGCGTCCATTTTGATTTAGGACTATTGCACTGCCTTTAAACATGGTTATTGGCTCTCCCCCATTTCAAACACTCCTGATCCTCTTGCAAAG
>NW_007518083.1:0-237 GCF_000475195.1 Diaphorina citri
TATGACTGGGGCTCGGTGGCTGGAGACCACGTGATAGAACTGAAACAGGAGGAGTTATAGTTGTGATTATAAGCAGGGAGCGTGGCCTCACTGCTACGGGCGGAACTGATGGACCAATCAGGTGTCTTGGTGAAGTTAGCCACGGTATGACTGGGGCTTGGTGGCTGGAGACCACGTGATAGAACTGAAACAGGAGGAGTTATAGTTGTGATTATAAGCAGGGGGCGTGGCCTCACT
>NW_007518084.1:0-237 GCF_000475195.1 Diaphorina citri
AAAGAATAAGAAAGGAAAGTGAAAAACTCTTTCAAATTGACAAATAAAAAACCTTATTGGCATTTTATGAAAATGGCGCACCCCGTTTATGTGTGTGAAGGTTGTGAACTGAGATTACAAAGAGTTATATGAAACACGTGTCATCAGCAAAGTTTAACTTGAGAGGATAGGTACAGGTAATCTTTACTGAGATGGCACTAAAATATAAAATAAAGTATAAATATCATCACGAGATTC
>NW_007518085.1:0-237 GCF_000475195.1 Diaphorina citri
AATTCCATACCTCGGCTGGGATTGAACCCACGCCCTCCTGTTTACCAGGCGAGCGCCTTGACCACTACACCACCGACGTAGGGATATTATTAAGGTAGAAACACACTATTATCACGTCATAGTAGTGTGGCTGTTCTGAACTAAATTACACGTACTTATAACATCTATATAAATAAAATTGTAGATTTGTCTGTACATTGCTTAGAATCGTGAAATTTTTAGTTATTCTTACTCCTT
>NW_007518086.1:0-237 GCF_000475195.1 Diaphorina citri
AAACTACTTGCCTATGCTAAAAAGAAGAAAAATTATCTAACTAATTACGGGTAATATTGGTTAACTTTAAGGTACATCTATGGAGTTCTATGAATGTGTTTGAAGAGAAATATAATATGAATGTGTTTGAAGAGAAAGAAGCAAAAACTCCTTTAAACAGCTGAATTTTGAAAAAGAAAAAACTTCAAACACAACATAACAAATAAAAAATCATAAAATTTAATGGGCTTGGCAAAT
>NW_007518087.1:0-237 GCF_000475195.1 Diaphorina citri
TATTTGGAAAAATCCTACAATGCTGCAGTGAGCACCAAAGTTGTGATATAGTAACACAAAGAAAAGACATTTATTATTTCCTCATGCTGACTAATCTTGTGTTTGTTCTATTGCAGGACTGACGGCTGTACAGAGCGCGGACATCATGGATATCATGTATGTAGATTTCCCGGAGAAGTATGAAGAGGTGAAGACATTTACACGAGAGAAACAAGCCCGGGAACTGATTGATAGACA
>NW_007518088.1:0-237 GCF_000475195.1 Diaphorina citri
CATACCTATATGTACTCCATGAGGCATGTTCTTGGGCTTGGACTTCTTGTCTATTGTGTTCCATGTTAAGCGTTTCCTAAAATTTTCCCCTTGTTAAAAAAAAAGTCTATGTTAAGAGCCCTTTTATTTACAACATTGCCAGCCTAGTTAGTTTAGCTGGTTGGTCTCGCTGGAGGACGTAAAACTGAGACAAAACCAGCCCTGTCAAGCCACAGACAATAACACTGGCTCTTTTGA
>NW_007518089.1:0-237 GCF_000475195.1 Diaphorina citri
TTAACATTTAGGTGTAACATTTGACGTGGTATCTTCTGCTATGACCGCGTGACATTCAATATATTGTGATCTGGATTTCAAAGCCTAATATACTTACCTGTCTCGGTTCTAGATTGGCAAATATGTACTAATCTATACGGTACAGAAGCAGATTAGAATAGAATATATCTTGTTTATACTGCCGGGATAGGACTGAAAAGTCCCTTTGCCCCCACAGTCTAACCAAGGTCTTATACA
>NW_007518090.1:0-237 GCF_000475195.1 Diaphorina citri
TATATTTTGGGTGGGAGCGGGGGTAAAAATCCTGGAAAGGGGGGGGGGTAAATATCGTCGAATTAGTGGAAGGGAGGGAAGGGTAGGTATTAAGTGTCTCATTTCTTTAGCCTAAGATTCCCTCAGCCTCATGATGCTCCATTAAAAAATTATCTCTGATTTCCCTCGTGACTGCTTTGTCAAATTAAACAAATTTAAGGGTGTTTTTCCCCCTCTGCTTTTGGAAAAAAAATGGGA
>NW_007518091.1:0-237 GCF_000475195.1 Diaphorina citri
TAGTACAAGTGAACCTGGAATGTCCTGGATTCTAAAAGTGTGCCCAAACATGGTTGATCGTCAAGTGAACCTATGTTATCGAGGCAGTTTGGACGGTTTAGTTGACATCGATTGAGGGCCGGTCAACTATGTGTGGACACTCCTTAAGACCACCAGCAGATTGGCATCGGGCATATTGTGCATGGGTTTGTAATTTTATGAAAATAATAGTGCTTTTTTATGCTGCTCGAGTAAGAC
>NW_007518092.1:0-237 GCF_000475195.1 Diaphorina citri
TTTATACATAGTTTAGTATACAAATAATCATCAATCAGAGATACACTGGATTTTGTCTTTACACCATCACTGTGAGGTTTGTCTTCAATTTTATCCAATGGAACCTGGAAATAAAATGAAAATAACAATATAATTAGATACAAAGAAAATTAATTAATGTTTATACATAGTTTAGTATACAAATCATCCTCAATCAGAGATACACTGGACTTTGTCTTTACACCATCACTGTGAGGT
>NW_007518093.1:0-237 GCF_000475195.1 Diaphorina citri
ATGCGCGGCAAGATACAGAACAAGAGGCTGTGGCTGAAAGTAGGCCTTCAAGTTCAAGACAGAAACACTCACTCGAAAACACCATGTTCAAATCTGTACCGTCCATCCCGAGATTGGAAAACATGAAATGGGCGAAGAGAGACTTGGTCAATCCTTTGAAGGTTTATTCTGAGTATCCAAAGATGTTACCCTTACGAGTTTGTAGTGAGAGTCACCCATTAGAGTTCTTTGAGATGT
>NW_007518094.1:0-237 GCF_000475195.1 Diaphorina citri
TGACCAATACCCCATACTCTTTACCTTTTCCTTCTGTCCTTTTTTTAGGCTTTTAGAAATGGCAGGGTTCTCACTTACTTGAGCTCTTCCACACAACCACTAATTTGTCTCAGAAGTTCAACTCTCACAATATATCTCAGTCTCAAAAGTTCTCACAGTCTCAGAAATCTCTCACATGTCCTTCGAACACGACATCCAACTGAATAGTCCCAACGTAGAAAGTGTCAATTAGGCAAA
>NW_007518095.1:0-237 GCF_000475195.1 Diaphorina citri
AATCTAGGTACGTTAATGAATCCGGAAGACCGGACTACCTAGTACCTACAGTAACTACTTTTCCTGAATGGCCTACATATATTTGGATTAGGTACATTACCGAGTTAGGTCTGCACCAAGACTACCAAGTACCAACTTTATCAGAGGACCCTAAATTTGTCAATTGATCCAATTACCTCCAGGATGAGTTGACTGTCAAGGGTTTTCCAGTTGGTCGGAAATCACAGCCAAGTTATT
>NW_007518096.1:0-237 GCF_000475195.1 Diaphorina citri
TACTACGGGATGGGCATGCTACGACACAGACCACATGCGTCTAATGTAGCAGTTGTTTCATTGCTACGAAATAAAAATGGCTGTGAAACACTCACCTTTTTTTTAAAAACTATGTAGGTATGTCTGTCTGTCTGTCCCAATCTTTTGGGAAAAATATGAAAATAAACCCCTCTGAATTGGTGCATTGGTCAGGCTGGGTGCACGTCAAAATCTAAACACAGAGCATGTAAAAAAAAA
>NW_007518097.1:0-237 GCF_000475195.1 Diaphorina citri
GCATTTTTTCTCTCTCCTTTTTATTCCGTATCTCAGCATCTCCCTTTTCTTCCCTGTCTCCTATCTCCCCACCTCTTCGTATTTGAGCATTCGTTAGCAATTTCTTTTCCTTTGTGCGCTCCTGTCTGTGTAAACGACTTGATTTGATCTCTGATCCCTTGGATTTATTCCTTTGAACGAAGTAGACCCCAACTTTGAAGCGATGTATGGCTGCTGTGTGCCGGCCCACTCACACTC
>NW_007518098.1:0-237 GCF_000475195.1 Diaphorina citri
CAGTACTGTATGATGTAGTTACTTGCCTTGGAAAAAGTAAATAAAGTAAACAGCCATGAAAGTACGGCTTTCTATTCTAGAAAGAGAAATAATTATTATGTATGCAGATATACGAGTTGTCTCTACTAGAAAATATTTCTACTCTCAAGAAGTTGCATTGGTAAAGAAGATACTTCTGAAAGTAGCGATAATACAAGAAGAGAAAAAGAGTCCCGTGGAGGGAAAGAAAGCTATAAA
>NW_007518099.1:0-237 GCF_000475195.1 Diaphorina citri
AAGTTTATAGCTACAGGACATTAAACGCAGACATACTGGATGTTGGAGAGTTTTCATTGTTGGGGCCCTGGAGTTTTATGCAATACTCTCTCATGTCTTATAGACAAAACCCATGTGTTAGCTTTATTTCAACCACGTTAAGACCTTATTATACTGGGCTACAGTTCCCTCTATCAAACCTCTTCAAGAAAGCTCCCCTTGTGTTCACCCTGTCTACAAAAGTGACAGAGCTCGGCA
>NW_007518100.1:0-237 GCF_000475195.1 Diaphorina citri
ATAAAAAAAAAAAAAAAAAAAAGCCGCACAGGTGCGAAAACCTTTGAAGTTTTGAACCAATCAGAAGGCGCCTCTCTCTTACAGAGCGGCACAAAAAAAAAGAAAAGAAAAGAAAACCTAACGATGAAAAAAAGGAAAAAAAAAAAGAAAACCTATACGATGATTTGGGGTAATATACAGAAATACAGGATCATCACTAATCACTGTACCCCAAATTGGGGTACACTGATTGGTGAT
>NW_007518101.1:0-237 GCF_000475195.1 Diaphorina citri
AAAAAAGAGCCCTTGGCAGTTTTTTTTTTTTTTTTTTAGGTCTATGCAATGGATGGAAAACTCAACTTCATGAGCTTTTAAATACCCCTATGGCCACAAAGTGAGTTTAAATTTATAAACTCCGCTTAAGTATCTCGGATTAGGCAATCTGCTAAAAATTTTGATTTTTAACCCGTCCTTCCTTTATTATTACAACAGTAATAAAAAAAAAAGGTGTAGTGGACGGGCTATTGTATT
>NW_007518102.1:0-237 GCF_000475195.1 Diaphorina citri
TGATATAAGATACGTAGGTAGGTACAGCTTTGAAGCGGGAGCGAAGAGCTGTCTGTAATGGAGGAAAGATTTTTGTACGATGAAACAGAATATCAATATAACGTTACAGAAAAACATCTAGAATCACATACAAATCATGATGGAATCAAAACAGTGAGAGGCAGTGCGTGGAAACCTGGATTTCTCATTGTTCTAAACCTCTCACAGTTTCACCGTCACAGTAGTTGGATAAAACTA
>NW_007518103.1:0-237 GCF_000475195.1 Diaphorina citri
CTCCACTCTTCAATTCTTCTCGTATAATTGCGGACACGTAGCTGATTGTGCAGTACCGGTATGCAACATTGCGGCCCACGGTTGCGGCTGATCAAGAATTGCCGCTCTCAGTTGCCACTAAACAAGAATTGCGGCTCTCAATTGCAGCAAAAATGAATGGGGCACACCCAAACAGTAAGACATAAATTTACTTTCAGTAGTGGATGTGATAGTTGCTCTTAGAGGGTTTTTCATATA
>NW_007518104.1:0-237 GCF_000475195.1 Diaphorina citri
TATGGACATGTCCAAAGAAGAGAGGAAAACTATGTAGGAAAGAGAGTTGAGAGGATGATAGTAGATGGAAATAGGGGAAAGGGTAGACCGAAGAAGAGGTGGAAAACTGAATAGTTAAAGACCTGCGGGAAAAAAACCTAATGAGGAATGAAGTGCACAACAGGGAACAGGGCTGACTGGAAGAGGCTGGCGAAAAACGCCGACCCAACTTGAGTGGGAAAAGATGTAGAAGAAGAA
>NW_007518105.1:0-237 GCF_000475195.1 Diaphorina citri
GTTCCTGTGCATTGGATTAGGAGAAAATGTAAGTTCAAACTTAACGAGATCATTGTATCATGTATTTTTTAAATGTACCTACTTAGAAGAAAAGGGTTTTGGTAGAGAGAACAGTTAACAATGGAGGTCTTACTGTCTTAAAATTGAAGAGAGAATGATAAAAGGATAGGGGAAGGCTTTCTGCTGTTCTAAGAACAAACCTATCTTTTTAGGATACAGTTAACTCTGGATGGGAAT
>NW_007518106.1:0-237 GCF_000475195.1 Diaphorina citri
AAGTTACAATAGAAGAACACCAAATAAGCATCTTTCAATAGGATAAGGAAAGTCGTGTGATGTTCACACCAGATTTTTTACCTAGGTATTCCTTATATTTCTATTTTACTATTCCATCTACAAGTACCTACCTACTTACCTTCTCAACTACCTACCTATTCTTTGTTCCATTACATTATCCCATCCTGTTTTATCCCATACTAATCTTAGTTTCCTACATAGGTAGGTACTTTGTAG
>NW_007518107.1:0-237 GCF_000475195.1 Diaphorina citri
CTAGCAGAGCATAATTTAAGAGGCTGGACTGGTGTGGTGGGATTTTTAGCTGCCGTGTCGACAGCCTCGTTCCCACTGATGCCGCAGTGTGACGGACACCACATGAGTGTCACTTCTTTGCCACATGACTTAAGATCTTTCCAGGCAGAATAAATTTTGGAAGTCAGGGAGTTTTTGTAGGAGGAACATATGTTGGCAATAGCTTGGATAGCGCTCATTGAGTCCGACACCAACAGG
>NW_007518108.1:0-237 GCF_000475195.1 Diaphorina citri
CAACTCAATTTTGGTTATTTCTGTTCTAATTATGCCGAGTGAGTGGAGGCGCACAATTACCCAACCAAAAATGTTGTCAGGGTAATGTCCGATTTGCTTACCATTCACAAGCTTTTAATTACCTATGTTTATTGTCTATTTTAGGTAAATACCTACCTACGGTTTTTATTAATGCTGAGAATAATAGATGTTGTCTGATTCTCACCCTTGAACTCTAGCTAACGTCTACATGTGGGA
>NW_007518109.1:0-237 GCF_000475195.1 Diaphorina citri
CCTCCATACGCTTGCGTCTTGACTGGAACCATTACCAGCCATACAACCATCTCTACCAGCCAGGGCCGGGAGTTACTTTGGCTTGAGGACTAGGACGGGACATTCTCCCGTCGGTGGTGTAGTGGTCAAGGCGCTCGCCTGGTAAACAGGAGGGCGTGAGTTCAATCCCAGCCGAGGTACGGAATTTTATCCTCAATATAATTTGAGAATTTGACCACAATAATAGTAGTAGCCTAC
>NW_007518110.1:0-237 GCF_000475195.1 Diaphorina citri
GGACTCGTGGTTCTACATTACAAAACATCCAAGATATGCACAGCAAACAGATATGTCACAAGACTATCCCGGTGAAGTCAGGTAAGAGTAATTAAACATTCGCTTTACATAAAGCTCAAGTCAATTGGAAGCGCGGATTGCAAAATTCGAACAATACCACGGCGTATGCGTGCAATGTGGTACTGTAGAACCTCGATTATTTCAACTAATTGGGACCGAGGGTAGTTGAAATTATCG
>NW_007518111.1:0-237 GCF_000475195.1 Diaphorina citri
AGAGAGAGAGAGAGGGAGAGAGAGAGAGAGAGAGGAAGAGAGAGAGAGAGAGAGAGAGAGGAAGAGAGAGAGAGGAAGAGAGAGGGAGGAAAGGATTTAGACTATTTAAAGGGTGAGCGTTTAATAGAAAAGAGAGAGAGAGAAAGAGAGAGAGGGGGAGAGAGAAAAAAACCAATGCAGTAAAATGTTCCCTCTCTATTATTCTTTTTCTTTCTCTGTCAATCCTGCCCATTTGTC
>NW_007518112.1:0-237 GCF_000475195.1 Diaphorina citri
AACTTTTCTGATTCATGATCCTCTTCTCCATCTTTCACGATCTTGTGCTTCTTCCTTTATTTCTTGAAAACATTTTCTTGTATTTTTTATTGTACAATGGGACTAACCCGTCAAATAAACTCAAAAAAGTCTTTCTTCCTTCCTCTTGATCTTCTTCCTTCCCAGCCAGCTTCTTTTTCTCTTCTTTATAGTTCTCAGAATGCTCCTTTCTTCTCCAACTCTTCTCAAAACTTCTTC
>NW_007518113.1:0-237 GCF_000475195.1 Diaphorina citri
CTCCCAGTACCACTACAACATCTACTGTTACAATCGTTCTCTTGGCTCAATCTGACTCACAAACATCTACACTGAATACCACACCTCCAATATCCTTCAATCAAACATCTTTACCTACAGCTGCCCTGATGTCCTTCAACGATCAAATATCTTCCAACGATGATCAATTATCTTCAAACAACAATCAATCATCCTCCAACAATAATCAATCAAATAAGGAAGGGTCTCCTACAAGAC
>NW_007518114.1:0-237 GCF_000475195.1 Diaphorina citri
CGAACTCCTGAAAAAAAAAAATAGGGTGCAACGTAAGCTTTTAGGTCCGGTTGGGTGGAAGAGCTCACTGAGAATTTTGCTAGAAAGTCTAAAAAATCAAGTTATGTAGCGTACTCTAGTCATAACGCACGGCTTCCACGATTGCCTGTCATTCCTGTCAGTAGGTATTGTGATAGGGTTTTTTTTTTATAATTAATCATTTTCTAGATTTAAGGGTTTCAGTATGCTCACCAAGTC
>NW_007518115.1:0-237 GCF_000475195.1 Diaphorina citri
GGTGAGCATGAGGTCGCGCTTCACGCTCCCTTGGCTTCGCCCCTGAAAACTAATATCGTCCCTGAGTCTTGTTTCGAATAAACGAAAACTAAACGCAAGAGAAAATATTAAGTAAACGTAGGAAAAGTTTTGCTGGCCGCAAATCTGTTTCCCAGTATGTACAAAAAATAAGGAATCCAATGGTGAAAACCGCATCTTCCTAGCTCATCTAGAAGTGGATTAGAATTAGTATGAGTG
>NW_007518116.1:0-237 GCF_000475195.1 Diaphorina citri
GACTAACAATATACATAAATTTCGTCTAAGAGTTAATCCACTGGTAGATTAATCCCACTTGTCAACTCATTATTAGCTACTAAGTAATATCAACCAACTTGAAAAATGATATTCCAATGCTATTATCCAACTTTTAATCCTTGAGGTCTTGGCTTTAACTTATCCTACATGATTCAAGGAGAGGAGAACAAGCAAACCGTGAGAAAACTGCAAGCCAAATTAATTGCCATTTTGTTA
>NW_007518117.1:0-237 GCF_000475195.1 Diaphorina citri
GAGGGAAAAACCTTGCCACAGAAAGTAAAAATAAAATTGTAAACTTTGTATATTTGTAACTCCGGCACAAGTTATACACAAAGCTCGGAATGGTTTACAGTACACGGTCTCGGGTAGCAATGAACTTGGTTCTGGACCACGGACCGGTACCAGACACTAAACTACAACTCTGACTAGTTTAGTTCCTAGATCTCAGCTCTGACCGAGCTACAAGTCCTTCACTTCTGAGATTTTTAT
>NW_007518118.1:0-237 GCF_000475195.1 Diaphorina citri
TGAATAGGAGCAAGTCTCTCTCTCTTTCTGAGTGTTTTATTGATAATAAAGAGTTGAATCAGTAAAATATTAATACAATTGAACAAATAAATGGAAATGGACACGAAGGAGAAGGAAGTTCATTGAATTACATTTTTTTAGGATTGTTGTTTTTTATCAATTTTAAAAATCTCGCGCCACATTTCAACCAATCAAAGAGCTTGAAAATTTTCGGAAACGCTGAGCAAAAATCCAGTC
>NW_007518119.1:0-237 GCF_000475195.1 Diaphorina citri
CCATTTGTTAACACTGATAGTCATAATACAAGTGAGAACATTAAAATTGACACTTTGTGTTTGAATTATGAGAAACTATATACTGAACTTTGAATATTTCCAGTAATAATATTTCTGTATAGGTAGGTACCTATATCTTTTGAAATGTTTTAAAGGTATACAAACATCTGTCTTTTCGAACTTTGAAATGAGGTTTTCATCTAGTGTCCCAACCTCCCAACACATTAAAGTGAAGTT
>NW_007518120.1:0-237 GCF_000475195.1 Diaphorina citri
CATACAAATTATTGTAATCTCAATAGCAGATGAAAATTAGCAATTTCCAATATCCTTAAGGACTTTATTCAGAAGCCATGGCCTAGCCTGCTGCTAAAATTAACATTAATAATAAAAATCTTTCGTCAATCCCTGTACGAATGAATGTAAAACTATAACATTTTTAGTCCGTCCTTCCTTTACTATTACAATAGTAATAAAAAGGTATAAGGGACGGACTATTGTATTCGCTTCGGT
>NW_007518121.1:0-237 GCF_000475195.1 Diaphorina citri
TCCTTACTCGATTATTGGGGCGTCAGAAACTCAGAAGAGCTTCAAGAATTATGAGATAGGGGGGAGAAAGAGGGAGAGAGGAGAATAGAAAAAAATGAAAAGAAAATGAGATATAGACAGGAGCACAAAGAAGGAGAGGGAGGAGGAGCAGGAGGATGAAGAAAAAAAGGAGAAAAAGAACAAGAAGGAGAAGGAGAAGAAGAAGGAGAAGAAGAAGAAGAAGAAGAAGAAGAAGAA
>NW_007518122.1:0-237 GCF_000475195.1 Diaphorina citri
CCACACTGACCTGGAACGACTGAGATATCAGCGAAAAAGAGAGGAGGGTTTTGTCTAGTTTGGTGTGACTTTAATATAGGCCTCGGCTCTCATGGGTTAACAAACGCTTTAGATGTGTTACCTTCAAAGCGGTGTTGCTTTCAGAGGTGTTAGATCTGACATTCAGTACTCTCGTGAAGTGTTTGTTCTCAGGCAACATTGTAACTTTTAAATGCTAATTTTGCATCGGATTAGTTT
>NW_007518123.1:0-237 GCF_000475195.1 Diaphorina citri
CCCCAACCATTAAGTAACTATATCTAGGTAGGCACTCCCTTACTGATATTATTGTATTTATCACTATTGTAATATTGTTCCTACTGTTGAAAATATAAATAAAATAAAGCACTAATAATACTAATTTAATGATGAAAATTTGTAATAAAACAAAAAGTTGAAACATATGTATATCTTGAAAAATATTAATACTCATACTCACTAGACAATAGGGGTCAGTCAGAAGACTCTGCACAA
>NW_007518124.1:0-237 GCF_000475195.1 Diaphorina citri
AAAAAAAAAGATAAAAAAAAATTAAAAAGAATGGGTATCTTAGAATTTTCTAAGGCAACACATATATTTTTTTCGGCAAAAAAGAAAAAATCATGCACTTAAGGGTTAACGTACAACCCATTCTTTAAATGTTTTACATAACTATCGAATACTTTAATAATCCATTTACTCATCATTCTTCTTTTTCGTTCTGTTTACAGGTATGTGTTCTCGATAGATTCTTTTGGGGTATACTAC
>NW_007518125.1:0-237 GCF_000475195.1 Diaphorina citri
CCCTCTTTTTCTTTCCCTCTCCTTCTCTCTCCCTCCCATCTTTTCCGTATTTATCTGTACCTATCTATATTTCTTACTCTTTCCGACTGCCTCCAACTTTCTCTCTCCTCTATTTTTCTTCGTCTTTATCTCTCTCGCTCTCTCTCTTTCTCTCTCTCTCTCTTTTTCATCCTCTCTCCATCTTTTATATCTCTCCATCTAGGTATATTTCTTACTCGTTTCCCCTACCTCCAACTT
>NW_007518126.1:0-237 GCF_000475195.1 Diaphorina citri
AAAACGGTCGAAATCTGTCCAAAAGCGGTATAAATACCGCCAACCGCAGCTCCTATCTCAACCAAACGTTTTGTGTTGCATCCTTGTCACATTTATGAATTACATACCAAATTTCAAGTCTCTAGCTCATACCGTTCCCGAGATATTGTTAAATTAAGACGAAAACCGCCAAAAAGCGGTAAAATGCCACCAACCGTTGCACCGGTCTTAACCAAAAGTTTCGTGTCGCATCCTTGT
>NW_007518127.1:0-237 GCF_000475195.1 Diaphorina citri
TCAATTCAATAAAGACAAAAACGAATCGGGAAACAATGGGAAAAGTTGTCGACATTCTCTACAGCTGCATTGCGAGAAGAGGAATTCATTTCATTTATTTTCCTCCCAACTCCAATATAAATTTTTTGCTTCCCTCTTCGGCAGACGTTTTAATCTCACATGAAATGTCTATCATTATTTACATAGCATTTGAAGGTGTCGAATTAAACCGACAGCAAACTGGGATGAGAGTAAGTA
>NW_007518128.1:0-237 GCF_000475195.1 Diaphorina citri
AGAATAAGAAGAACATTATTAAGAAAAGTAAGAAGGAGAATACAAAGAAAAAGAAGAGGAAAATTTTTTTAATTCCTGTTAGGAAGAAAGATTTGAATATACGTAAAATTTTAATTAATTGAATCTCGATTAAAGGGGACTTGATTATTTTGTTCTTCAAACAATTTAAGAGGGAAAAATAATAATGAAAACTTTCTACCAATTTTTTTTTTTTTTTTTTTTTTTTTTTTTTTTTTT
>NW_007518129.1:0-237 GCF_000475195.1 Diaphorina citri
TAATCGAGTTTGGCGGGGATAATAAGGACAGATGATGTGGTTGTTGACAATCCGGGTATTGCGGAGAAGGAGGAGAAGGAAGGGAAAGAAGAGGAAGGAGAAGAAGGAGGAGGAGGAGGAAAAGGGGAGGAAGAGGAAGAGAAAAATGAAGAAGACCAAGAAGAAGACCAAGAACAAGAAGGTGCTGAAAAAGTAGGAGTTGTAGAGAGGCGGAGTAGAAATCCTTCCTTAAGGAAA
>NW_007518130.1:0-237 GCF_000475195.1 Diaphorina citri
TTTGGTAATCGCTAGCTCGTGGGTTCGATTCCCGTAAGTCGCGAACTTTATTCTAACAGATGAGGTTTGTTCTGGGAACGGCTAGATTTCTCCTATCCTGTCCGATTTTGGGACGATAAGACCTTCGGTGTTATAGTTCCCTCTACCAAAACTTTTTGAACAAATTCTAAAGGAAATAGGAATATGTTATTCGCACTATTCATGACAACTAGTCCATAAGGTAAGGGCAAAAGAGAG
>NW_007518131.1:0-237 GCF_000475195.1 Diaphorina citri
TTTTTTGCACGCTAATCGGTGAGTCTGTTTCACCGCCTTGTTTTTCTGACCATTATCTTGTTTTGTTGATCTTCTGTATGCCATTCGAGGAGTTGCTTGGATTTTAGTTGGACTGCACCAGTCTCGACTATTCAGGCACTTAGGTAGGTACCTACTTACCTTTTTTTTTTAGCTTATAACTTACCTATTACCATGCTTGACTAGATGACCAGACTACACTTATTACACGTTTAGGGT
>NW_007518132.1:0-237 GCF_000475195.1 Diaphorina citri
AATGTTTCACTCCAATTTGTGACATGCTGCGAAACCGAAGGACCTGTCCCAAATGAAATATTATAGCCTCCATACATGAAAAGCACATAGGTGCTTATTACACAACATTAAAATTCTGGTCCGTCTGGTCAAAATGGCCTGAACCAAATTTCATTAGGTTAATATCTTCCGCCTGATCTTTGAGGGGACTTTATATACCAGAACTTGTTGAGAGTTGGACTGGATAGGATGGTTCAA
>NW_007518133.1:0-237 GCF_000475195.1 Diaphorina citri
AAGAAATATGATGTAATATTACTTTTGGCACATATCTATGTATTCACGTTGATTGATTTCAACCTACATAATTTAGTATCGGGTCTAGATTTTTGTTCAAGCTCACTAAGCTGATCTTTACCTGTTTACTTTAACTAGTACATCATATTTCTTAATTTGATAAAAAAAAATCTGGTGTGAACATCACACGACTTTCTATTACATTAAGTCGGACAGTTCTAAAAGTTTCACCATTCG
>NW_007518134.1:0-237 GCF_000475195.1 Diaphorina citri
AAAGAAAAAAAAAAAAAAAACGATAGAAAAATCGCTCTGCAATCTGCATATCGCAGTGATAGCGGAAAAGTGGTACAACTCAAAAAAATTTCGGCCTCCCCAAGAGGGCCTGGAACAGACAGGCTCGAAGCAATACCGTCGCATTGAGTCAAAACTAAGGCCTGGTAGACCTGACAGGTACACCTGATCAGGTCCGCCTGTCAGGTTCACCTGATAGTGTGTGTGCTCATCAGGTAG
>NW_007518135.1:0-237 GCF_000475195.1 Diaphorina citri
ATTAATTAAGTGCATACCTATTTGGCCTGATGTTGACCCACTTTAATTGAAATGATGACAACAATTTTGCATACTTCTTCTTTAATTTCAGGCCCGATGGTGCAATGTCGCCCCGCTCAGGACGATGATAATGAAATAGACTCAGCGACCTCTGGCGGAGAAGAAGACTACGAGAATCTCCTGGTAGATAGCCTGAGCGCTATTGGAGAACGATTGTTTGGTATTCCGGATAACAAG
>NW_007518136.1:0-237 GCF_000475195.1 Diaphorina citri
ATTAAATTAAATCACTACCATATCCGTTTGATCTGAAAATCTACTCTACACAAGCAAATCAAGTAATAGAACATAATAGAACATCAGTAATAGAACTGGCAAAATATAGATGATATATGTACTATGTACATATGTATTATATAGTACAATTATTTTACATACTTTGATGTAATAAATAGAGGTGTTAGTGATATAAACACAGGAAGTTCAGTCAACTTGTAACTCGAACACAATAGA
>NW_007518137.1:0-237 GCF_000475195.1 Diaphorina citri
ACAACGTTCTTTGTACTTCCTACACAGAACAAAGGTATTATAGAGATAAAGGACCAAAAAAGAGGGAGAGAGAGAGAGAGGAAACGTAGCTTATTAAATTAACAAACAAGTAAAATATTCAGATAATAAAAGAAATAAATACAGGGAAAATTTGAAGATTTTTTTTCCAAGCTCAAAAGACAGTTTTTCCCGGCATTTCTCAGAGTTTTTCTTCACAGAAACTTCAATTAAACAGAC
>NW_007518138.1:0-237 GCF_000475195.1 Diaphorina citri
AATGCTGTGATACCCACTAAAGTTGTGAATAAGCTCTCTGCTTTACCACAAAGATTCATGATTTTGAATTTACTGACTTAACTTTGACTCGAACCACCAATCTTCAGATCCGATGTCCACTAACGACCTAACGATAACTTACAAGTAAAACTTCTCGTTCCACACGGGGTTAAGCTCCTGGGAGATTGTCCTGGTCCTTTTCTTCACCTTCCCCACTTGTACCGTCACATAAGGATC
>NW_007518139.1:0-237 GCF_000475195.1 Diaphorina citri
ATGTCAACTTTGATGCCGGTTTGCATGTGAGTGAACTTGACAATAGGAACCGAGGCTTTGTCAATAACTTGGACCTTATCTGGGGAACAGATATGTGCAGCAAGGAGTTCTTCTTCAAGCTCATGCAGTGGCGGTTTGATCCAGTCTCCGATGATAACAAGATCAATGTCACTTGTAGGTAAATGAAATCCTGTAGAGAATGACAAACAGGAGGGATTAGTCTCAAGGTCTATGGCC
>NW_007518140.1:0-237 GCF_000475195.1 Diaphorina citri
CCGTGTTTCGACGGGGTCGGCGTTTTTCGTCAGCCTTCAATCAGCCCTAGGGTGATCGCTTTTGGGCTGACATTTGGTCCTGGCTACGAAATTTTACGAGTGGATGCCCTTCGCACTCAACCGTTTGCTAATTCTTTAGCAAGGAGAATTTCAAGCTGGTATCCAGCCTAGTTAGCTTAGTTGGTAGTGCGTCTGCCTTGTAAGCGCTAGGCCGCGGGTTCGATTCCCGCCCGGGGC
>NW_007518141.1:0-237 GCF_000475195.1 Diaphorina citri
AAGAGAGAGACCAGCTTAGTCTGACTGGGAAACTTTAAACAGGGAGTATACCAGCCTGAATTCCCCTTGCTAAAAAAATAGAGAAGGGTATTTACTCGTAAAATTTGTAGCGAAAACCAAATGTCAGCCCAAAGTAATCACCCTATTTAGGGCTGATTCAGAGGCTGACGAAAAACGCCGACCCCGTCTGTACACGGGAAAAGGCGAAGAATAAGAAGTAGAATGGTTATCAAAATC
>NW_007518142.1:0-237 GCF_000475195.1 Diaphorina citri
TACAAAAAACCCATCTGTTCCAGGAATTAGGGCTTGATATGGCCATCAAGCCTGTTTCTTTGGTTGACTTGACGCTCAACCCTACCAGAGTAGACAGCACCTTACGCTACCATTTTGAATAAATTTTCAACAAAAAGGGTTTAAATATTCCATGGTATTAGTATCGTCTTTATTATTTTGCTTTGAAAGGAAAAGCTCTGTTAATTGAGGGTGGTTTATTGGAAACATTTTATTCAA
>NW_007518143.1:0-237 GCF_000475195.1 Diaphorina citri
TTATTTATCCCTCCCTCTATCTTTCTCTTCCTTCCGTCTCTCTTTCTTTCTCTCTCTTTCTCTCACTCCTTCCTTCCCTTTCTCTCTCTCGTGCCTTCCTTCCCTACCTTTTTATCTCTCCTTCTCTACCCTTTCATCTCTTCTTCCCACCCATCTCTCTTTATTTTATCCATCCTTCCCTCTTTTGTTCTCTGTAGTTTTTACCTTTTCACTATATTTATCTTTTTCGTCCTGTCT
>NW_007518144.1:0-237 GCF_000475195.1 Diaphorina citri
ACGAGTATAGTAGCAGTTCAAGTGATTAAGAGGTGTAAGGCTGTTTCTTTACTTTAATTTCTTCTTTCTAATTAGGGGTGGTTGGTCCTTTAACTTCTTCAAAACTGAAATCAGCTAGATACGATATATTATGTTTTTCACCTAATTTATATTTGTTCCGCTTTTAACAGTTAGGTTGAACCCTTATGTAGACGTCTCCAATCAAAACAGCAATGTCCACTTCCTATCCAGCAACTG
>NW_007518145.1:0-237 GCF_000475195.1 Diaphorina citri
GGTTGACATGACGGACAAAGTCTGGAACATATGACCTTCATGACCAAACTGAGGTTTGACACCCTTGTTTACCAAAGCCGTGTGGAAACTGCCAATGAAGACTTCAACAGAGCGAATAAGAACGTCCACTAGTTGAGACACTACTGGTACCAATGATATTGTGGTCACTCGGGATGACAACTGTACAGAAGTAAGAACACTTCCCAGAACAGTTCTAAGAACACCTCTCAGAATTGT
>NW_007518146.1:0-237 GCF_000475195.1 Diaphorina citri
GTCCTTCCCTCTCTCTTTCTATTTCTCTCTCTGTCTCTCCCCCTCCCCCTCTCTGTACGTAATATGATTGCGTATAATAGCATTACAAGCTAGACATACGAATCTCACAAATAAAGGAGCTTACCGATGTAAGAGTTCAATCTTCTCCAATATACCGATCAGATTGCGTGAAACCAGTGCCTATTGTGGGTGATTGAGAGGGTGGGATTGAGTAGGGAAGAGGGGATTATTTGAGGG
>NW_007518147.1:0-237 GCF_000475195.1 Diaphorina citri
TGGTTCGATAGCAGTCTTTAAGCCCTTTCTTTTGATGAAATTGGATCTTAAAAAAGTTCGTCCAGTTCAGACTTATGTCGCGTATGGTACAGGTGGGCCAATAAATGGTAGGTACGTTTTTTAGGTGGGCGAATAAATGGTACACTTACCCTAGTTGGAATTAAAACAGTTCTACACAGGTAGGTAGTTAGAATTTTATTAAAACAGTTTGGATACTAATTCATCCATCCAAATAGA
>NW_007518148.1:0-237 GCF_000475195.1 Diaphorina citri
TGTTCACGAGAAAACGGCTTATTTTGATTGCTTTTCCTTTCTCTAATTCGGCGGGGAATCGAACCCGCGACATTCGGTGTGTAAGTCTCGTTCAAGCTATAAGGAGAGTGGAGATTGCTTTCAAACAATACAATACTTACCTTGTCTTCTTCTTCTTCTTCTTCTTCTTCTTCTTCTTCTTCTTCTTCTTCTTCTTCTTCTTCTTCTTCTTTTCAATTCATGTCTGTATAGGTAATT
>NW_007518149.1:0-237 GCF_000475195.1 Diaphorina citri
TTGAAAGAAATCGTTGAAGTCCGCATCGTGAGTGTTCATGTATTGGTGGTACTCATTGTAGAATCTGAAACATTTCCACCAATAAAAATCTTTCCCTTTCTACCGATAAAGAATTGTAACACATCAGTTAAAGCACCTAACGGAAAAAAAAAGATCTGTCGGCAACAGATAAGATTACTTCTGAAAGCCTGAACCAAGATTAAAATACCGCCGTGAACGACCTGGTATTCCAGAGTT
>NW_007518150.1:0-237 GCF_000475195.1 Diaphorina citri
CGCCTCGGGCGTGAATCGAACCCACAACCTGTCCCCTTTACTTTGCTAGTTATCTCTATTTTCAGTGGAAAAACCTATGGTTGATACTGAAAAGAGTTTCAATTCAAAGTCAATCCCCTCCCAATTTTTCGCACCTGAGTGTACATCGGATTATTGGGAAAAGTTTTAATGGAAAGCTCAGACTAATGAAAATTCTCCGAACTCTCGTCGCTCGATCGTGCGGTACATTCTTAATCA
>NW_007518151.1:0-237 GCF_000475195.1 Diaphorina citri
AAAACCGGGTCATTGACTTACTCTGAAATTAATTTTTCAAAGCTCGAAATCTTCGTTCACAATATCAGAAACGCTGCCTTTCTACATCCCCCATCCCTTGCCAACTTGTTTGTTCCTTATCTTGTCTGTTATTTTCTCTCCAGTCTTCCTTTAATATCTTCAGACACAATATTTCCCATACACCCTTAGTATCTCGAAGTATCTCATACCCATTCGGCGCTGAACAAGATTTTGCAT
>NW_007518152.1:0-237 GCF_000475195.1 Diaphorina citri
TAGGGGCAGTACGAGCGAGGCAACCTCAGAGCCTCCGCCATACGGGACCCCGCTTAGTCGTGTGATTTGTAACTGAAACCGAAACAGAATAATGGATGAATAGATAGTCAGACTAGGGTGTGGGACTGTGGGTGCATTTTTGTACAAAGGTTATTTCCTAGGCGAATTCTTGTGAAAAGGTTCAATTAAGAAAATAGAGCCATAGAGGTACTGTTTTTCTTTCCACCCCCTTTTTTA
>NW_007518153.1:0-237 GCF_000475195.1 Diaphorina citri
ACCAACCCTCGCAGATATAAGAAATTGAGCTGACAATTTTTTCTGCGATGGTTGATGGTCTTGACGAGGGTCAATAGTTCAAGGTCTATGGTCGCCGTTGTGGCCGCGCACTTACGCTTGAGTCAATTTTTCTACCCTTTACAAGACCTTACTTACACTTTACATTAGCTAATTGACCGAACGAATTGAGGTCCATTCTAATCTAGCCTACCCTTCTCCCTAATCCACAGGTATGAC
>NW_007518154.1:0-237 GCF_000475195.1 Diaphorina citri
AACAAGAGAAAACATTACCAGAAACTGTAATAACCAACATGTAAGGGGAGGGAGGGAGAGAGAAAGAGGGAGAGAGAGGGAGAGAGAGAGAAAGAGGGAGGGAGAGAGAGAGAGAGACGAAATGTATAGTGGGGGAGGGATGAGAAAGAGAGAGAGGGAGAGAGAGAGAGAGAGACGAAATGTATAGTGGGGGAGGGATGAGAAAGAGAGAGAGGGAGAGAGAGAGAGAGAGACGAA
>NW_007518155.1:0-237 GCF_000475195.1 Diaphorina citri
TACAATATGTTGCCTTGAAGGATGCTTCATATTATTTCATGTTGATTCAATGTTATTGCACCTCTCTACAATTTGGCAACACCAAAGTAACTTCTCGAGAACGACTAAACAAATCAACAATCTCAACATTGTGGCTTTTCTCAGAAAAACAGACATACAGACGACGCTATTTTCACCACATTTATTTTCCTTCATGATGACACCGCTACTGTAGTATCAGTATCTCGAAACCAATTT
>NW_007518156.1:0-237 GCF_000475195.1 Diaphorina citri
GATCGCCATATAGTGCCATAAAAATAGGGTCGTAATTTTCGCCAATAATTATTATTAAATAATAAAAAAGTGCAGTTATCAATTTGATCGGACAAGGAATCGACCATTTATATTGCCCGTCAGAAGGGGAGCAAACTGAAAAGGAACAGAATCGAATAGAATAGGAAGAATATAATGGAATAGAATGGAGTGTAACCTGGTATTAATTTTATTTCTTTTCCTTTTAAATTTATGGGG
>NW_007518157.1:0-237 GCF_000475195.1 Diaphorina citri
AATTGGTGGACTTCAAAACCAGTTTCTTTGTTCGTTTTGAATTGTTGACCAAATATGAACTTTTTCATTGTACTTAAGGGTGACCCTCTTCAGTATTTTTAATAATCTTGTCTCATGTAAATTAATTAATGTAAATACATGTATCATTAGATATTTGTGCAGGAAAAAGATTTGTTAAATTAATTAAGTCAGTCTTTGGTTAAGTGTAATTTCTTGTGGTTTCCCACCAAAGAAAAT
>NW_007518158.1:0-237 GCF_000475195.1 Diaphorina citri
TGTCTTAGGAAGGATCCTCTTGTATTTGTATTTACTTGTTATTGTCAAATAAAGAAAATAAAACATTAAACATTAAACTTAAACTTCATGATATTACTTATTGAACTTATCTAAGTGCTGACATTTTAAACTTTTACCTGATTGCATTAGAGCTGGGCACTATTAGTTTCAATTTCATTCAAGTCTTTCATTCATATTATTTGTTGATTGTCACATTCACCTCTACTTCGTTACTAC
>NW_007518159.1:0-237 GCF_000475195.1 Diaphorina citri
ATAGGGACAAATATCTACGGTGCCTTTGACCAGTTGAATGTCACATCCAATGTACAGATCCGTCTCTTCAGGGAATTTAAAAGCCTGCGAATAGAAAGCACATTGTTATGTAGGAAAGATCGGAGAGTACATTATCCCCCAGTGACTAGGGCCTAGTCTATTGGTATCAAGCAAAATTATTGAAGGTAAAGCCTTCCTTGATAGGTATACAGTCGAACCTGTCTAAGTGGGAATCCA
>NW_007518160.1:0-237 GCF_000475195.1 Diaphorina citri
TACCCGGGGAACACATAATTCATATTAGAAACGAAATTGGCTTGATAAAAATAAATAAATATTTTATCCAAATACCTACATATTTGCCTAAAGGTACACAAATATCCTATTTAGTTACGAAGGATAAAAATGAAATTTAATTAGTGTACCTATTTATCTATTTTTATTCTATTTATTTTTTAGGAAGGTAGGTATTTTCCACGAATCAAGAGATATCTAAAGGTTCTCAGGACTTTC
>NW_007518161.1:0-237 GCF_000475195.1 Diaphorina citri
ATTAATTTTAGGACCATATACACACAAGCTTAATGTCCATAGTTATTTATAATTATAATAAATAATAATCTAGAGCTTAAATCACCTTCATAGGTAATTTTCGATGTTTCATAAAACCTTAATCTTATTTTCATCATGTACCTCATTTCCAGAAGGCTCACAGTTTTCAACTTTCTTTCTTCACATAGTTCTTGTCTCTTACCAACCTCAGTGGTCTAGTGTTGAGCACGGTGGACT
>NW_007518162.1:0-237 GCF_000475195.1 Diaphorina citri
CGGAAATGGAACTATAACTTTGAGCTGTGTCCAGTGTCCATACATAGTCGACGCCTTCCATCGCTGGTCGATCGAAGAGGCGAATCTATGTTGTCGAAGCAGTGTACAGTTTCAGTCGACGGCGTCGACTATGTTTGGACACAACCTATCATTCCTCCCCCTGACGCTTGTCTTGTTCACAGAGTCCCGAACGTTCGGGTTCGCCCGGCGCCGTCTCCTGTTCGCCATCATCCCCAT
>NW_007518163.1:0-237 GCF_000475195.1 Diaphorina citri
TATTGTGTCTCTTCTCGCCCATCTGATGAGAGGCATACTACGGGATGGGCATGCTACGACACATCAGACGATCAGACCTCCGTTGTTACAGTTCCCTCTATCAATTTTTAAATCATTGAAAAGTTTCAACTTCCAAGTGATGTAGGGATGATTTTTACTATTACCTACAAAGAGTCCAGAAAAAGCTATCAGACCTAGGGTAGCAATCTAGGGTTCCGGGTTCTATTGACAAAAAAG
>NW_007518164.1:0-237 GCF_000475195.1 Diaphorina citri
GTAGCGCGCCTGCCTTGTAAGCTCTAGGACGCGGGTTCCGTCCGGAACGATAAAGGTTTGTTCTCCGGACAACTGGCTTTCTCCTAATATCTTGTTCTCTTTCTCTCTTCAGGACGATAAGACCTCTGTCGTTACCTCTTGAATGAAGAAAAAAGAAAAATGAACCTATAGCTGGAACTGCTATTAAGGTCTTATCGTCCCGAAAGCGAAGGAGAAGGAGGATAGGATAGGAGAAAG
>NW_007518165.1:0-237 GCF_000475195.1 Diaphorina citri
TCTCTCTCTCTCTCTCAACGTCTTCTTTTTTTTTTAACTTTTTCTTTTTTTTCCTTCATTCTCGTCAAGAAATGAAGTGTGACAGAGAGATGATGTGTGTCTCTCTCTCTGTCTCTGTCAGAGCTTTGTGTTCAAGTAAGCTTATTAGCTTCATTAGGAAAAATCACGCTCGAGAGAGAGAGAGAGAGAGAGAGAGAGAGAGAGAGAGAGAGAGAGAGAGGGGGGGGAGGGAGGGGG
>NW_007518166.1:0-237 GCF_000475195.1 Diaphorina citri
CAAATGCAAAACAGTTAAAAGATAGACCTCACTTTGTTCGGTTGTGTTAAAGAGAATGGTTGTGTTGACCTTTTTTTTAAAAAAAAAGAGCATCATTGAATTCCTTGTTGAAAAGTACATCACACTGCATTTAATTACCAGTGTCAAAAAAAAAAAAATCCATTAGTCTCTAAATGTGCGTAGGGCCTTAGACTTCACTTTGTGTAGGGCTCCTAAGAGGACCATAATTCCAATTCT
>NW_007518167.1:0-237 GCF_000475195.1 Diaphorina citri
CTTGTTTTTACTTCGCGCCTTTTAAAACTTCACTAGGAACACTCCTTAAGCAAGTATCTTCCCTCTTATAAAAGGATTGGTAATTATGCAGAAGTCACGTCCGTGGAAAAGAAAAGCTCCTTTTTGTATTTAACCTAACCCTATAATAACACTAATCATTGCTCTAATTGTGAAAACTCCTTGCATTTAACCTAACCCTATAATAACACTGGTCACTGCTTGTTTGTGCCAGTTCCT
>NW_007518168.1:0-237 GCF_000475195.1 Diaphorina citri
TTTTCTGATACTTTTTCTTATACTAGTTAGGTAACTCTAAAAGGAAAGAAAAAGGGAAAAAGAAAAAAGAAAAGAAAAGAAAAAAAAATAGTAAACGATGAACCTAATATAGGTACTTGTAAAACTTTCTCTTGCTGGTAAGTAAAACCCACATAGAGATTTGATAGACATGTATGTACCTACTTAGAAGAAGAGAAGGAAACTAAATATCTTAAGACTACAAGAAGTACCTAGGTG
>NW_007518169.1:0-237 GCF_000475195.1 Diaphorina citri
GAAAAAAAAAAAAAAAAAAAAAAAAAAAAAAACACACTCAAAGCTAGCAAAAACAACCGAAAAATACCTATGTAGCAAATACACAAAAATCTATACCCGGAAAAGAAGTTTGGGTCTTCTAACTAAAAGCCGAAGAAAAAACATCCAGAAAGTGGTGTTTTTCTTATTGTCGAAATCTTGTAAAATCACTCAAAAATCAACGCTTGAAATCTTGGTAAATTTACTCAAAACAAACTA
>NW_007518170.1:0-237 GCF_000475195.1 Diaphorina citri
CCCTACTTGTACTAGGACAGAAATAAATACATCCATAATAGGTATATGAATTTCAATATGTTTCAAACTTTTTTTTTTTTTTTCTTCATCAAAATATTTTTATTTATTTTTTATTTTTCTTTTGTATCGTAATACATTTTGCTGTGAGTGAGTATGGTTTATGTTCACAATTTCAAGCTGAGGTTACTCTTCAAAATCACTCTCGCTTCGAAATTGTTGTCCGATAGCCTGTTTGCC
>NW_007518171.1:0-237 GCF_000475195.1 Diaphorina citri
GCACAGAGTCAACTTTAGATGATAATAAAGTCACCAGAGAGGTTCTCTGAGTGGTGCGGAGTCTACACTGTAAAAGGGCAGACTCTGGACTGGAAAGTCTTTAGGACAAGGCGACCTGTGTGGTGTAGCCTTCAGACTGAAACTTTCCATGGGCCTTCGATTTGGAAGTATCATTCCCCCGGACTCGGGCTGCCGAAATGGTTATACCTGGCTTGACTTTTTCTTAAGCAACAGTTT
>NW_007518172.1:0-237 GCF_000475195.1 Diaphorina citri
CGAAAACAAACAAAACTCGGAAGGCCGACCCGCTCGCTCGTCCGGGAGGAAGCGCAACTTTTTTGGTTCTCCTTCATCATACAGCACAGGCTCTCGCGCACGCCAGCCAGGCGGCGAAGAGAGCACAGTGACTTGGTTGTGTGTGCTGAGGGTTGGGTGTCAACAGATCGCAACGTGGTAACTGCTCTACCGACTCACAGCGCCCCACCTGGTACGTAAGTCGTCTGCAAACGGGCT
>NW_007518173.1:0-237 GCF_000475195.1 Diaphorina citri
GCCAAGCAATTAGAGGGACGCTTTCATTTTTTTCTTCCGTCCCCTTCTCAAATTATTTGTGGTAAAGCAGAGCTTCTTCATAACTTTTGTGGATATTACAGCATTTCTAAGTGCCTCCTTTGCAATCAATCAGAAATTCTGATTCCCTTAGGACAGAGATTTCCAACTTCCATGTGTATGCGGGCCACATGCTACATTGGCAGGTACTTCGCGGGCCATATATACAGGTTAGGAGGT
>NW_007518174.1:0-237 GCF_000475195.1 Diaphorina citri
AGTTGCTTAGAGTGTAAAGGTGTCGTGTCGTCCGTCGATCCACATCGATTTACAATAAATTGACATCGATCGACGGCCGTCGACTATGTGCGGACACACCTTACTAAATAAAATATTTAAACTCTTTGAGATATTTCATAGGTTTGATGAAACTCACAAGTGGGCACACACCTCCTTTGGGGGCTCATTTTGTCAGTTCTACTCACTTTCACAGGTATCACAATAGGGTCTCTCAAA
>NW_007518175.1:0-237 GCF_000475195.1 Diaphorina citri
TACTGGCCCTGAAGTCGCACTGAAGCGTCAATTTCAAACATCTGATAGGCCAAAATTCTCTTCAGTCTGACTTAAGAGTGTGAGTTTTTCTTCATAAATACGGGTGTAAAAAAAATACCACTTTCATTCATAAATACCACTGAAAAGTTTCGCGCAGCCGCCTAGTTACCTTAGTTGGTAGTGCGTCTGCCTTGTAAGCGCTAGGCCGCGGGTTCGATTCCCGCCCGGGGCGGATTT
>NW_007518176.1:0-237 GCF_000475195.1 Diaphorina citri
AAAAAGGCGAGGTACGTAGATACACAGAATATTGTCAACTTTTTCCAACCAATCTTAAAACTAAATATGATTTTTCCTCAGTACAATAATAACATATGACTAATGAATACAAAATTTGTCTGATTAGTAACGTAACGATCACGTGACCGAAACGGGATGAAAGTGTTCTAAAATCCGGATCAAAGTGTTCTGGAATCCGGATAATATCGCAATTTTAGAACGATTTCATCCCGTTTG
>NW_007518177.1:0-237 GCF_000475195.1 Diaphorina citri
ATTATGAATCCTTTGAGGGTTTGAGACCAATGTTCGAACTGACTTATCGTACCCCATATAACTTCTCTTGCCCAGTCTTCCAGTCAACCTTTTTCCTTCCCCTCCTCCTACTTCTCCTTCTCCTCCTTTTCTTCTTTCGTATCACTTGGTTAACGCTAGAAAAGAACTTGGTTCGACTTTAAGTCTGAATTAACTTTCAACTCCAAATCCCGGAAATTCTGTGGGGTTTTGAAAAAA
>NW_007518178.1:0-237 GCF_000475195.1 Diaphorina citri
GTGCCTGCTACGCTTCTAAAATTTTGTGTTACTGCTAAGACTCGAACCTAAGCCCTCCGGATTACAACTTCGAAGGTATCTAACCTAATCATACATTATTTTGATACAGAAAGTTGGGAGAAGATCTTTCGCGACATCTAACTTCCTATGGGCTGTTCAGTTATTCAATAAAAATTAAATTGTTCGCAATACACTGGCAACTTCCTATTTCTTCTCCTTCTCCTCCTCTTCTTTCTT
>NW_007518179.1:0-237 GCF_000475195.1 Diaphorina citri
TATTAAGTATTATTTTTTTTTTAATCTTTATTATATTTACTTATTTTCCTTGAATTGATGCCGTCGATCGCCACACTTGCCTTGAAAGGGGGCACGGTTAGTCCAGTGGTAATGCGCTTCCTTGCAATGCAGAATACTTTTCATCAACATTGGAGTAAGGGTCAGCTGAATTTGGGCACTTTTTGACAGCTTTTTGGGGCGGTTTTCAGCTCTACAGACTAAACCGTTAGAGATGTA
>NW_007518180.1:0-237 GCF_000475195.1 Diaphorina citri
TTAGAGCTTCGGCAGGTCTGTATTCAAGAAATCAAGTTCTTATATTACCGATATAGGTGGATGCTACAAATTGGGGATACATTAAAGTTTCAGACCACAGGTTTAAGATTGAGTCCTTTTCTTGACATTAAGAGGCAGTCCTTTAACTATACCAATTTTATATCAGCCTTTTAATATCTCGCCATTCCACTGGGTTATCCGGTCAGATTTGTCCTCCTGATCTGGAACCTGGGAATA
>NW_007518181.1:0-237 GCF_000475195.1 Diaphorina citri
CCCCCAGCCTCAGCATATCAAACTGAAAATAGCCGACTTTGGATTTGCTCGCTTCCTACAGGATGGTGTGATGGCAGCGACACTTTGTGGTTCTCCAATGTACATGGCCCCAGAGGTAAATAGTAGTCCAATAAACATAAACTGTAAAACTTAAACCAAAGGTCTATGATCCACAGTTATTCAATGGCCCCCCATAAAAAAAAAAATAAATAAATAAAAATAATTGGGGGGGGGAAT
>NW_007518182.1:0-237 GCF_000475195.1 Diaphorina citri
TGGTATCCAGAGAAAGTTCACTCATATCCAACCAGGCATAAGTAACTCGATACACAAAAAGCCCACTCCAAGGCTTAGATGTGGGGGCGAACAGCCCTAAAGGATGGGTTAAGCTACTACGAAATTAGGCATAAGAAGGGCCTTGTAACCCCCTGCCTTATTAAACAAAACTCCTTCCTATTTAAAGGCAAACCTTTTAACAATGATCTGATTGAGGCATATGGATGCGGTCACATT
>NW_007518183.1:0-237 GCF_000475195.1 Diaphorina citri
TTTATTTTTTGTTGTTATTTTTTCCCTATCTATTATTTTTTCATTTCTATTTTTTAAAGTAATGTTGGTGACTCATTAATTCAAATAATTTAAAAGACAAACATTTATTTTAATTACTTTAACTTTTTCTCTGTATTTTGGTTTCGCGTCTTTTACTTTCGTCTCCTGATTGTGATCTTCGCCTTTGGATTTTGGAATTAACTGTTATTACAACTGTGAAGTGGGTGAGTATTCAAT
>NW_007518184.1:0-237 GCF_000475195.1 Diaphorina citri
TGATGACAACGACACCATACGATTGTACATACCAACAGGGTGTCCACCAATGTATGACCCACTCAAATTGCTCCGAATTTGTTGGAATTTTCGAAAAAAAAAACCCCTGTAGGTATTTCTTTGATTTTCGCAAAGAATTTTTTGGCAAATTTGAAATTCAAAGTTCGCGAAATCCGCGAACTTGGTACCGACTTTGGAATTTCAAATGAAAACACCTCTTTTTTTATTGCATATTAT
>NW_007518185.1:0-237 GCF_000475195.1 Diaphorina citri
AAAAATAGGACAAACAAAGCTAACTTTGGTTTCATAGGGATCAGTCAAATAAAGGTTACCAAATTGATTTTTTGGATAACAGTTCTGATGATTTAAATCTTTGGCCTGAATGAACGTGATACATGGGGTGAAACTGTTTGAGGATGGGTTTTGTTGGGATTGTTGGATGTTGGGATACAGCAGGGACTTGTGATGGGATATTCGTAACTGTGGTGCATATTAAGGGAGTTGGGAATT
>NW_007518186.1:0-237 GCF_000475195.1 Diaphorina citri
ATGATGTGTTCCAATCCACTCGACAAATTTGTTGTCTTCGAAATTTCATTTATTTTTTCTTTAGTATCTTTGAGGGCGTTTTAATTATTTTCCTAAATACCTAAATAGGTAACTCGAACTGCTTTGAGAGAATTTCACAGTCCTGAACTGCTTTGAGAGCATTTATCACAGAAAGATAATGTATCCCTCTTACGTTTAGCACCCACCGGGTCTGGGGTATCCGAATACAAAGGAGGC
>NW_007518187.1:0-237 GCF_000475195.1 Diaphorina citri
TTTTTTTTTTTTTTTTTTTACAGATACGGAAAATGTGTAATACCAAAAAATGTTGCTTAAAAATGTTGTATTGTTTATTCTCTTTCATTATTATTTCCTCTTAATTTTACCAAATACATGGGTCTCCTCCGTTAAACTCGTAAATACCTTAGCAACTGCACTAGATACCAATATACCTACTTGGTAAATAGAAAGTAATATTTAAGAAAAAAAAAAAAAAAAAAAAAAAAAAAAAAA
>NW_007518188.1:0-237 GCF_000475195.1 Diaphorina citri
GGAAGGAATTGAACCCGCGACCTAGCGCTTACAAGGCAGACGTGCTACCCCAGCTAACCAGGCTGTCAGTATGAACATATGCATTCCCGATCTTACTACAGGGAGTTTTCAGTTAATCCAGAGTTTCAGAAATACCGACCTGTGTAAATCAAATGGGTGATTGTCATATATTATGGTTATAATTATGTACGTATTAGGTACGCCTACGTCATAGGTTTGAATAGTTGGAATTTGACT
>NW_007518189.1:0-237 GCF_000475195.1 Diaphorina citri
GTTTCGATTCCCGCTCAAACCGAACTTTAGAACAAATAAGGTTCTCGGAACGGCTGGCTTTCTTCTATTTTTCAGTTCCCTCTATCAAAACTCTCTCTCTCGCTCTCCCTCGTTCCGCCCCTTCACCCTCCTCTTTCCTTTCACTCAATATTAGGGTACTCAAATCGAAGAGAAAGATGAGGTACAAGAGGAGAAGGGAAGTGAAGAGGAAGGGAGGGAGAGAAAGCGTCCTTGGGG
>NW_007518190.1:0-237 GCF_000475195.1 Diaphorina citri
TCGAACCCGCGGCCTAGCGCTTACAAGGCAGACGCACTACCAACTAAGCTAACTAGGCTGGCTGTACCATCTTTTAAGCGTTTTGACAGAGGGAACTGTAACTGCTAAGGTCTTGTCGTTCCAAGAGCGAAGAGAGGAGGACAGGATAGGAGAATGTTTGTTGTTCCGAGAACGAAACCTGTTCATGATAAAATCCACCCCGGGTGGGAATCAAACTCGCGCCCTAGCAAACCGTCT
>NW_007518191.1:0-237 GCF_000475195.1 Diaphorina citri
AGTAACTTTAAAAGTGTTAATGCCTTCATTCAGCACATGCCAATTAAACATGGCTAGAAACCCCAGTTTATGGCAGATAGGTAATAAAAAAGATATCTTATCCTTATTGTACGAACACCATTCAGCCACAACTGAAGCAGCTGAAGCTACTACAACTGAATGCCTTGAAAGTTTTTATCTTACCCAGAGCGTCAACTACTCTTCCCAGCAGATCTTCACCAACAGGCACGTCCACAA
>NW_007518192.1:0-237 GCF_000475195.1 Diaphorina citri
TGGGAGGAGGAATGAGTTTGGGCGTGTTCGCTGTTCAATAATGACCTCGGGTGTTTACGGAATGTCACGATGTGAGGACGAGAAAAAAACGAAAATAACGAGTAATCAAAATCAGACAGCATGGGCCTAAACGGCAAAACAAATATCTTTTGAAAAAAAAAAAAATGAATGTACCTATAGTTCATCCAGATCAATGTGACAGCAATGAGTCATCAACCCAAAATGAAAGAACCAATC
>NW_007518193.1:0-237 GCF_000475195.1 Diaphorina citri
TATATTAAAATATTTGAATATTTGAATAAAATATAAAATATACGAATATTAAAATATAAAAAATATACGAACAACAGTTATACGTGACGGTACAATTTATTTCGCTCCGTAATCAATCCAATTTTAAAGTGGTTTAAAATAGCCCCAAAATTCAATACTAGTGACTAAAATATTCATTTTTTGACATAGTTTTCGTTTGTGGAAACAGTTTTTTATTCCAACGACTAAACATTGCAA
>NW_007518194.1:0-237 GCF_000475195.1 Diaphorina citri
CTTTTGAATAATGGAAAATCTCAATTTTCCAGACAAACCGTTGACAAATTTTTACCGGCCAGACCGGTTTTAAAAAGCTCTAAATGAGCAGAACAAACCTGTGAAAACCGTTTGTCTTTATCCCAAACCGTTTTCCGGGAAACTCCGGAAAACCCTTTAGTAAGTGGAAAATCTCAATTTTCCAGACAAACCGTTGACAAATTTTTACCGGCCAGACCGGTTTTAAATAGCTCTCAA
>NW_007518195.1:0-237 GCF_000475195.1 Diaphorina citri
GGGGGGCTTAAGCCCCCCAAGCCCCCCCCTATCGCCGCCTATGGTATCTACCTTTTTTCAAATGAGTATAGGTAACTATTTTTTTGTAATTACCTAAGTACCTATATGGTCAAACCTGTAGTCATTAATTCATTACTCACAAGATGTCCTTGATTAATTTAATTTTTAATTTCCAAGAAGTAGAATTTTTTCCATAATGGTTATTCCAGGCCTCATGGTCAGGAACAGAAAAAATCA
>NW_007518196.1:0-237 GCF_000475195.1 Diaphorina citri
AGAAAGAAACGGCACGACTCGTCTTCAATTTCAACCCAATCCTCCGATAGTAATTTTGCTCTCATTTGAAAACGACAAATGGTATTGATCTCGTTTTTTCACCATTGTATTTCAATTTTTACGACGTTTTCAAATATGTATTACAAAAGGGGGGTTCTTATTTAAAAAAATAAAGTTGGCCCCCCTGGAGCCGCCACTGGCAGAGATAGAATTCTGAGAACCACTGCAAAAAATGGT
>NW_007518197.1:0-237 GCF_000475195.1 Diaphorina citri
CCTGTCCTAGGACAGATCTACATCTATATACGAGTATATATTGTTATACCTACCTCGTTTTCGTGTTGTTTCCTACAATAAAACGCCAAAAGTGTGCTTTTCCCCATTTGAAATAAAAGAACACGTGAGTACGGTTAGTCCATTATTAACGGTTTATTGTCATGCAGAAGGACTGGCTCTGGGACCGAAAATAGAATAATAGTGAAATCTCCAATTATTTCATTGGTAAAAGCCGCC
>NW_007518198.1:0-237 GCF_000475195.1 Diaphorina citri
ATTGGCCACGGCAGCTAGAAGCCAGCAATCCCCTAGCTCTCCTTGCTGCACGTCAAATCTGGAGGCTCCCTCTACGAATAGCTCCGGGTTGTTACAAATTTCCTGAAATGACAATTCAAAACTGAAGCATTGAAAGATGAAATTGAACGCTGCATCAATGAGATCCAGCCTGATTTCCTCAAATTTGTCATCGAAAATTTTGTCAAAAGAGAACAAATGTGCCATCAAATTCGAGAA
>NW_007518199.1:0-237 GCF_000475195.1 Diaphorina citri
AAAAAAGGCTTTTGGGGGTTTTTTTTTTTTTTTTTTTTTTTTTTTTTTTACAGAAGTGCAATAATGTTTAAATAGAAACGATGTTATTCACTTATTCCTTTTCAGCCTTTTTTTTTCAACAACAAAAGATACATACCATTTTTGACACTGGTAGGCTGAAGGCCTCTAATGGGACTGTTAGAACCTCTAGTTACTCTACCTCTAGTTACTAGAGGTTCTAGTCCCTTAAAGTAAACG
>NW_007518200.1:0-237 GCF_000475195.1 Diaphorina citri
GAAGGACTTATCCAAACCTGGTCGACCTATATATATCAAATTAAAGGTCTTTTTACCAGGAACACGAAAGTGGTGGTGAAAATTTTGTCCAGAGAACCATAAAGCAAAAAAAAAAAAAATGGTTTTTAAGGGATTTTTTTTCTCTCTCCTACAATTTACAAAATTGAAGCATTTGAAATGTGGTGTTGGCGAAAAATGAACAAGATCAAGTGGACGGAAAGAATGAGCAATGAAAGG
>NW_007518201.1:0-237 GCF_000475195.1 Diaphorina citri
AGAAGCAATAGATCAGTTGCGCTTACTTGGGTAATGTTTCAAAGTCATAGAGCAGGAAAAATAAGGAAGAACAGAATTCTTCTTTTACTTCTACGACTTCTAGATGATGGTGATGGTGATGATGATTATGATAAAAAACCGATTTTGATGATTCAAAAAAAAAAAAACTGGTCTAATTCTGTGCCCCAACATACATATTCTATCCGTTTTCGTCCACCATACTATTAACAGATAAAA
>NW_007518202.1:0-237 GCF_000475195.1 Diaphorina citri
AATTCGAAATCTTCATAGACAATTTTTTAGATACTAGATAGGTACCTATTCCCACAGAGAATAATGTACACATAGGAGAGAAGAAAAATGTCATGAAACATCGTGACAAAGGCGCGAGTCAGTTCATGACTCATGATCTCATGAACCACGATCCGTTCATTATGAAGAATAGTTCCTCCGGTTTAAATTTCAAATTCATTAACCATGAAGTTTCTTAAATTGTTATTCACCAACTGC
>NW_007518203.1:0-237 GCF_000475195.1 Diaphorina citri
ACTTGTCATCAAAGTTAAATTTTAGTTTGTCTCGCTTGTTAGATCGTTGACGTGTTGACAACCTCCGGTAATTGATAGGTAGGTAAGTAAGTAAGTATCCATCCTGTCTATCTTAATATCCTGTCTTACTATTTTTTATTTTCGGTAGCTAATCCCGCTGCCGATTCGACGCGAAAAATTGGTGTTAGTATCTTTATAGGCACTTACCAAATTTTGTGTTTTCAAGGGAAATGTCTT
>NW_007518204.1:0-237 GCF_000475195.1 Diaphorina citri
TCGCCTGGATAAGTATGTAAAACTGTCCAAAAAGTTACCTTTAGCTTTATCAATGATTGGGTCTCCAGACCGATATTCATTAGTTGGAATGTGTCTTCCATGAAGTATTTCGTCTACATTGTCTTCTCTCAGGAATCGGTTGAGTAGCTTGGATTTCTCGTCATCTGCGTCCTGTAAGTTTTGTTTCCAAGCTGATTGTTGACCTGTGGATATATCAGTTTTGTTTTGTACCAAGAT
>NW_007518205.1:0-237 GCF_000475195.1 Diaphorina citri
TTAAGAGGAAACACGTGAATATTTCAGAAGGGTATTTTACAAATCGCTGCTCTTTTTAATTTCCGTCCGAGAAATTTCACGGTGGTGAAGTGAAGGGGGCGAAAACTGAAGAAGATAAAATTGAAAATGTACATCTCTCGGAGCTGTTTAAAACAAATTTGAAAATTAATTTCAAATTGAATTTTGAAAAGGGAAAGGTGGGTTGGAGGGGAAGGGAGGGATTTGTTGAATGGAAAG
>NW_007518206.1:0-237 GCF_000475195.1 Diaphorina citri
AGAGGGATTTTCAGAGTTTCATACAGCTCCCTCCCTAACACATAATACCTAGAATGTAACCTTCCTAAACTTTGAGAAGAAACTTTCCCTATTCTACACTACGACATTAGTTTTGCACTTTATAAAGATAAAAGAAGGATACGGCACTGGTTTTAACACTTTTTAAAAACTAAAAATGATTTTGGGTGAGTAAAAACACTTGGCTTTATGTTTTACATATATTTTTTATTAAATTAC
>NW_007518207.1:0-237 GCF_000475195.1 Diaphorina citri
TTTTAGGGCTGTTAGCCGGTTAGCCCCTACACTTGCGCCTTAGAGTGGGCTTTTGGTGTGCGAAGTTAAGCTCATTAGTTCATTACTGTTGAGATTCTTATATTATTAGAAAGGCGAATAAATCGATAGAACAGGTCCAAACAATGGATACGGTTAATAATGGGTACATACGAGTATTTCATTAGTGGGTGCAATCAATTTGTGCTATGTCATTCCAACTTGGCATTTCCAAGAAAA
>NW_007518208.1:0-237 GCF_000475195.1 Diaphorina citri
GTTCTGGGAAAGGCTGGCTTTCTCCTATGGAAGACAGTTCCTTCTCTCTTCGGGACAAGAAGATCTCAGAAGTGACAGTTCCCTCCATCTAAAGAAAAGGACAAACCATTTGAGAGGTATGATGAAACATACGAATAAGGCTATAAAATATTGCAAATTTTCACATCGTTCATTCAAAATAAATATTATTTATTACCCTTGAACGTGAAGCATTGAAGCATATTCGCAAATTAGTAG
>NW_007518209.1:0-237 GCF_000475195.1 Diaphorina citri
TTCAAGTCCAACGCAGCTACTCTCATATTAAATACCGAATCGTTATCTATTTCTGGATCTTGGAAATCCAATTCCTCATATTCTTCCAAATTTGATATCATCTTTTTATGATTTATCTCTACTGATGGATTTTCCACATTGTATTCGTGTTCTTCATGTTGTATCTCTATTGCTTGATTTTCCAAGCTAGATGATAATTTCTCACGTCCCATTTCCGATGCTGGAAATTCTCGGTTT
>NW_007518210.1:0-237 GCF_000475195.1 Diaphorina citri
TGCCAGCTGCACCTCTCACAACTACAGTCACAGGTATGATGTACTGAAGTAGGAGTCCAAATTCTTCTTCTTTCTAGCCTTTTCCTACACATCGATCTAGGTTCTAGGTAATAATTATTTAGTCATTTGCACCCACCTGGTATCTATCTTCTTGACTCTAATAAATTCAAACTGCCAAGTGGTAGGTACTTAGTTTAAAGTTTTTTTTTTTTTTTCAAGAGTTTTGATAGATTGAAA
>NW_007518211.1:0-237 GCF_000475195.1 Diaphorina citri
GCCCTTTTTGCGTAAAACGGTTTTTTGAATAGAACGTGGTGCGCTCTATCTTCCAGCGTTTGAACTGCAGTGATAACTCTTTTTTTTCGATGAGTTACAGCGTTTTTTTGTAAACTTACTTTTCAAGGATTTTGATGAAAAATTGAAAACTTTAAAGTCAAATATCTCGGTTTGATGATTTTCATTTATTGCCCTTTTTGCACCCAGCTCCTCAATTTCAGAGATATTGGGAGATTT
>NW_007518212.1:0-237 GCF_000475195.1 Diaphorina citri
CACTCTACAGGACATTTTGTGTCGTTCGGAAGAAAATCGTGTCGTGTATAGTGGGAACACTCTCATTTAAATTACATTGCCTACAGGACATTTTGTGTCGTTCGGAAGAAAATCGTGTCGTGTGTAGAGGGAACACTCTCATTTAAATTACATTGCCTACACTCTACAGGACATTTTGTGTCGTTCGGAAGAAAATCGTGTCGTGTATAGTGGGAACACTCTCATTTAAATTACATT
>NW_007518213.1:0-237 GCF_000475195.1 Diaphorina citri
ATATGAAATCAACATAACACACTACTATAGTCATTGGCTCACTGATACCAACTCACCGAATGATTGTCCATGCCAACTCTATGTCCACTGTCCAAACTCTTCAACTTGCACTTAACCCCTTTAGGTGTCTGATTTCTCAAACACCTCGTGATCCGATTTCAGAAATTCGGTGTCTTAAGGGCTGTTTTGTCTGAAAGGAAAGGTTTGTTGAAAATGATAGGTAACCTTGGAACCTCT
>NW_007518214.1:0-237 GCF_000475195.1 Diaphorina citri
GAGTGACATAGAATCAAACCATAATTTAATTATATTTAAATCTTGTTCTGCTGTATTATGTACAGCGGTCCAATTATCGGAGTCATAACATATGACCGTATCATCAGCATAGGAAAACACCTTTCCACTGGAATTTAGGGCAAGAGATGACACATATATATTATATAAAGTAGGGCCAAGGATAGTACCTTGTGGTATGGCATATTCAGTGACAGAGACAGCAGAACCTACATTATT
>NW_007518215.1:0-237 GCF_000475195.1 Diaphorina citri
GAATGAGGTGCACTTAAGTTAGGGAGCCTCAAACTAAGGAACTCTCGTGAACTCTGACTTACGGGCCAGGTTCGAAATCAAATTTAATTTGATTTATTGAAAAACATGAGCTAATTAATATTTGAATTCAATATGTACTCGTCGTATACCTTATTTCTACTGTTGACAGACTAAAAAGTCCCATACCAACAGTTTAGCTAACTATTAGGTAAATTCTTCTTCTTCTCTTCTTTCATT
>NW_007518216.1:0-237 GCF_000475195.1 Diaphorina citri
TATTCAGCCAAATAAAACAAAAATAATTATGTAGATTGTAGAACAATTAGACACATCAGTAAAATTAAACTAAGTCCATCATAGACGTGTAGTATAGATACCTATTATTTAAACCCATTTATTCCACAGGTACCTGCCTATTGAAATTACAAAACCGTGACCGATTTTTGCGTAAGTTCTTACGCAAAAAATCTGCATAAAATTATAGTAAGATTGAGTTCTGCTAGGAGTCAAAGG
>NW_007518217.1:0-237 GCF_000475195.1 Diaphorina citri
AAGTTTTTTGAATTAGAACTTTAGCTAACGGAAACGAAGAGAAATAAGGGAAAAAATTGTATAGTATGGAGAGAAATGAAAAAAAAAGGGGGACATCATAAACAAGGAGGAGAAGAGGGGAAACAGAAGAAGGAGAAGAATATAAAGAAGAAAGAAATTGAAAATGTTCAAAGAACTATCCGTTTCTACCCCAATCTAAAAGATAGAATAGGTCAGGGGGGACAATTAGCTCGGTGG
>NW_007518218.1:0-237 GCF_000475195.1 Diaphorina citri
GGACCTTTCTACTTTCGGTCAATGATCTCCGTAATCTCCGCATTTCTTCTCTTTTTTATTTACTCTTCTTCTTCCTTATCTTCTTCTTCCTCTTCTCCTTCTTCTCTTCCATTCCCTTTCCCTTTTCCTTAGTCCTTTTCTTCCTCTTCTTCAATTAGGTAATTACATTTTCATCTCTCCTATCTTCACTATTCACATAAATTCACAATTCATTAGTATATCCGCTTTTTGGTATTA
>NW_007518219.1:0-237 GCF_000475195.1 Diaphorina citri
CTCACCAATGAAGGGCTTGAACGGCATCACAATACCTTGCAGAATGTCTCTCCGGTAGATCTCGGCAGTCATTGACCCGCTCTCTAGAACATGCAAGGTGGTTCGGCCATTCAAAGTTATTCCTCCCAAAGTCATAATTGATCCACCACCAAATTGCACTTTTCCTACGATGTTGCACTGCGCGTACCGTTCATTTGGTCTTCTCAGCACTCGAACTTGATGGTCATCAGTCACTAA
>NW_007518220.1:0-237 GCF_000475195.1 Diaphorina citri
TGATTATTATAGTGAGTTTGTTGTGATAAGGCAAGTGGGTGCTGGAATGCGCCAAGTTCGGTTTCTACGTAAAAAAAATACTCCTGTTTCAAGACTAGAACGACTATCACTCGTGCGACACAGACAAATGAACTGTAAACGGACTAAATATCCGGAATACCTTCTCGCCTTTTTTGGTTACAGGTCGAAGTTTTCTTATCAGCTCCATATCTCAGATACTCGGAATAAGAAGTCATC
>NW_007518221.1:0-237 GCF_000475195.1 Diaphorina citri
GCATTGTACTGTATAATCTGCTCAACAAATTCAATCTCAATCTATGGCTGAATAACAAGAAACCCAAGCTAAGTGAACGTACACAGATTATCAACCTCATCATCAACGCTTTGAGTAATATTCAGACGCAGGATAATGATACCGGTACTAGACAGGTAAATATATATTTTGAGCTCCATTGGGCCGTTGGGAGCCCTTTTTACTTTCCTTATCCTATAGGGAGGAAAGTAATGTAAT
>NW_007518222.1:0-237 GCF_000475195.1 Diaphorina citri
CACCGCCCGGTCCAGTCCGTTGAACATGAAATAATAGCCACTTGGACCTGGGTAAATAACATCTCACACACGAATACTAAATGTATTTAATGTATCTCTCCAGATGTGAACAATCCAGGTATTTAAAAAATGAGTTGGAAGACTCAAAATGTGTTTTTAAAAAAAAAGCAAGAATTTTTAATGCCGAAATTTCGGACTTTTTATTTTTAAAATTAATTATTATAAAATTATAATATT
>NW_007518223.1:0-237 GCF_000475195.1 Diaphorina citri
TCCTCCTCCTCCTATGCAAACTCGTGAATATGTTTTTCCTTTGAATAAAATTGTATAATGTAATATAATATTATGAGAAGATACCTACCTACTACCTACTTAGGTCGACATATTACATTATATGTACGTTAGGTAGGCGTATTATATTGGTACCTACATTAGATAGACGTATTATTAGGAAAGTAGAAGATACATCTTGTCTTCTTTTCAAACCTGAAAGTCATGTCTACATGACAT
>NW_007518224.1:0-237 GCF_000475195.1 Diaphorina citri
AATAAGTCAAGGGGTGACGCTGTCAAACTCTTCAACAATGGTGTTCACTGTTTATCTAATCAAGTAAAGGCCATGTGTTTTGATACCACAATGCCTTACAAAGGGCGAATCAGAAGCGAGCTGAACGTTATAACATGGAGCAGTTTTTGGAAATTTGCCATTCTCTGGTTCAATTTGAACCAAATATACAGGGGGTAACAAATTTCACTCAAATTAAAAAAAAAAAAAAAAAAAAAA
>NW_007518225.1:0-237 GCF_000475195.1 Diaphorina citri
GCTAAAAAACAACTTCTTACTGATAAGTAAAAATGTGAGGGAGAGGTTGGATAGAGAAAGAGTAGGTATTTATACTGACCTAACGGCATTTCTGAAACGTCAAAATGATGAAATACATCCACGAGGTGAGTAGGTAGTAGCTAGTAGGTACCCTCGAAAACATATCTTCCTCTCTCCCTCTCACTCTCCGTTTCTCTCTCTCTCTGTCTCTCTCTCTCTCTCTCTCTCTCTCTCTCT
>NW_007518226.1:0-237 GCF_000475195.1 Diaphorina citri
ACCCGGATGGGTGACCATCTGGCCAATAGCGTGCTGCTAGCTTAAAAAAAAGTTATTGGAGTCAGAGAAAGTAAAAAAAGTTAACCAGTTTTTCCATTGTCTATACAGGATTTTTCACTATAAAAAATATTATATGAGACTTCTACCCTCAAAAACCATGAATAAACTACCATTTGGGAGAATTTAAAAATCTAGTGATTTCTTTTCCTTGAATCTAGTGATTTTTAAAAATTTGGA
>NW_007518227.1:0-237 GCF_000475195.1 Diaphorina citri
TTTCCTTTTTTTTTTTTTTTTTTTTTTTTTTTAGCTGCCCAAATCTTAGTATTCTTGTGAAAAGCCGATAGTTATTAACCAGGTCATGTAGGAGAATACGAGTAGGTACATTTAGATATGAGTATTGAGTATGATATTCCCAGGAGACAGTCTTTTGTAGTTGCCTAGTTCTGACTTTCTGAACTGTATTGTATTCGGGTAAAAGTTATCTGTATCTTGTTTTGACGTCTAAAATCA
>NW_007518228.1:0-237 GCF_000475195.1 Diaphorina citri
TTTTAACTTTGTTTGTTAGGTTATTGAATTAAGCAGTCTGATTGCTTGATTTTATTTTAGTCAATAGTTCCGTTAGAAAAGGGGCTCCTTTGGAATCCTTATAAGTCCCATCGATCACAAAATCTAAAGAGCGAATTCACAAACTTTCCAAAATTCATCGAAATCTGAAAAAACCTTGGAAAGTTATGATGAGGAGAAATCGTCAAGTTAAAACAGACAACATACTTCGTTCATTCA
>NW_007518229.1:0-237 GCF_000475195.1 Diaphorina citri
TTTATAATTTTCCTCTTCCTTGAGAATAAGCTTGGTGAAAGCCACAGTTTTTATAACTTTATCACGCCGATAAAGGACATCAAGGGGTAATGAATGAAGAAATAACGGTATATCAGTGAGAGGGTTGATTTTGGTGTTTTGGTGTAATCTTTAGTTTATTATTATGTCCTTCACAATGTCTCACTTGATGTATCGTATTATCCTTCTATTAATTGTTCCTTTGAATCCTTTAATTAT
>NW_007518230.1:0-237 GCF_000475195.1 Diaphorina citri
GAAGGTGTGATAGGGACTCGTCCGTAAGTTTGGCTCTTTGTTTGTTCTTCACAAAATTTTCATGCATTAATTATTTTACTTTGTATATTTACTGTTATTTCTCATTTCGTTCATTTTTTTAGGCGGGCCTTCGCGGGCCGCTTTACTTACGTAAATTTTTGAGAAGAAACGACTGGTGCAACTTTCAGAATAAAGTACTGGGAACTTTTATGATACCCCCAACAACTTAAAGCTGAT
>NW_007518231.1:0-237 GCF_000475195.1 Diaphorina citri
TACGGACCATACCCCATACCGGTATATCATACCAAATTTCATCACTCTACGACAAACCGTTGTTGAGATATTTAATATATTTTGTATACCACCTTTTCCCATTTAAACCTGTAGTACGTACATATACACACAGACCATGGGCTAAAAAACACTTTTCTCACATTAGGGGATCCCAAAACGGATATTTCCAACCATTTCCCGATTTTGAAAATTTGGACCGATTGCAATACTTTCATT
>NW_007518232.1:0-237 GCF_000475195.1 Diaphorina citri
CTCTTGTCAATCAGCTACAGCTTATGTAGCCATTCAGTCTTACATTTTAAATCAACATTTTTGCCTATTTATTGTGCTTCCATAGTTAGTCCTAGAACTTTAGACAAGGTTTGTACAACTGAAATTGTCCAACTTGGGTTTCAGTGGGTATTTTACATGATAAAAACATCAAAGACAAATATTTTGTTGGCATTGGCAAATTTCAAAGTTGGACAAACTTTTCAATCAAATTAAAGA
>NW_007518233.1:0-237 GCF_000475195.1 Diaphorina citri
TCAAGCACTCCCACACAAAAGCTAATGTTTGTGTGATTGAGATTAGCACGAGCATCAGAATTATTCAGCTGAGAACTCATGAGAGACGTATAAATAGAAAAGAGTTTGCCAGAGGATTCTCAAACGACTGCTTGACACGCGAAAGGATTTACGTCGGATATATAAACTGATAAAATGATTTCACTTGTACATAAATGAACTGAATGAACACAAACCCTGATGACACACATTCCTAGT
>NW_007518234.1:0-237 GCF_000475195.1 Diaphorina citri
ATTCTCTTTGCTTCCCCAGATTTTCGGAGCCCTCCTCCGAGGCTGTGCTACCAATCTAGTCGACTTGAACGTATCGCGCAACGTTTTCTCAACGAAGAATTCGAGTAAGCCGGGGAAACAAGAGCTGCCCCTGTCGTTCAAACAGTTCTTCACGAGCGCGCTCAACTTGAAATCCATCAACATTGCCTCGTGTAAACTGCCCTTGGAGGCGTTGAAACATTTGCTACTAGGTAAGAT
>NW_007518235.1:0-237 GCF_000475195.1 Diaphorina citri
AGTTATACAGCAAATATGAGATCAGTGGAGTTCAATATATCTAATGTTAGTCTGGGATCTGGAACAACAAGTAGCATAAGTATTGGACAAAACTAGAAATCCTCCTTGATCAAACCTCTTTCATCCAAGAAGGATACAAAACCATCCTAACCTTCTTAATTCGTTAATTTTTTACAGTCTCTACGAGCTGGTATACGTTATCTTGGTAACATGTTTGGATCGGAAGGGTCTGCAATG
>NW_007518236.1:0-237 GCF_000475195.1 Diaphorina citri
TTACAACAGAACACCCAAATAAGCACCATTCAATAGGATAAGGAAAGTCGTGTGATGTTCACACCAGATTTTTTTGTTTATTCACCTACTTTTATAGGTAGAAGGTACCTATAAAAATATAGGTAGGTACCCCGTATACCTACCCTTTTTATGTTGTTGATGTTGTTGTTGTTGTTGTTGTTGTTGTTGTTGTAGCGGCTTTAGCTTTCGCCGAATGGCGATAGCAGAATAAAGAAA
>NW_007518237.1:0-237 GCF_000475195.1 Diaphorina citri
TTACCATCATAGATACATGGTACAACCACACAACCCCTCCTGCTTTCATGATAATTGTAAACAGTCTGCACTTGTAACCGTTTGACGCTCGTAATACTGGTTACAATAACGTCTCTTACTTGTAACTGTAACAGCTGTTGTCTGTAACTTCTAACCGCTGTTGTGTTTATAACTGAAAAAATTGTGTCTTTAACTTGTAACAGATTTGTAACCGAAATGCGTCGAGAACACAGAGAA
>NW_007518238.1:0-237 GCF_000475195.1 Diaphorina citri
CTGAACGGGAAGTACCTACCTGTTGTGTATTTTATCGCCCATTTGATGAGGAACATACTGCGAGGCGATTCGGGATATACATGGCCATGCTATGTGATGGACATGGACTGGACATGCTACACGACGTTGAATATCGGTATTGATCAGAGGGGTTAGATAAATCCTACCAAGACGTAGTTGGTAAGGTAGAGACTGCCAAGATTTCTGTTCTTACTGATAATAAAATGGGAAAAGCAA
>NW_007518239.1:0-237 GCF_000475195.1 Diaphorina citri
AAAATCCAAGAAGAGCCAAAAAAAGCATCCGAGATTTGAACCCAGGACCTACGGCGTCCAAGCCTAGTATGATATATGCACTCAGCCATAGAGGTAGCAGAAAACATATTCATTATCGCATGCTGTATTTATTATGGTTGACAGAAACAAAAAACAATAACAACGCACCTTCCCATGGGCAATACCTACTTTTAATTTAGAAGAAAAAACATGACAATATTTTCTAGCAGTTTTTTT
>NW_007518240.1:0-237 GCF_000475195.1 Diaphorina citri
TAAAAAGACCTTTAATTTGATGTATAGGTCGACCAGGTTTGGATAAGTCCTTCTATGGGGACAGACAGACCGACCGACAGACACCGAAGCAAATACAATAGTCCGTCCCTTATACCTTTTTATTACTATTGTAATAATAAAGGAAGGACGGAGTAAAAAAGCAAAGGTTGAGTGCGAAGGGCATCCACTCGTAAAATTTGTAGCCAAAACCAAATGTCAGCCCAAAGCAATCACCCT
>NW_007518241.1:0-237 GCF_000475195.1 Diaphorina citri
CATCCATTACACGCATTGTAAAGTTCTGTACGGCTATCCTCAAGTAAACACTAGAGGGTATTCGTATAGGCAGAGAGTCCAATAGTTGTCCAAGTAGGTTAGAGGCAACAGAGGGATGATTAGAGATAATTGAAGATCAAATCTTAGATACCTGAATCATTGAAGCAATTCTTATGTCAGAAATAAGAATTAATCTCCAACTGTAACGTTTTCGCCAAAAGCGCCCCCGTATTTTTT
>NW_007518242.1:0-237 GCF_000475195.1 Diaphorina citri
CATTCTTACGAGACCGCGCAGAATAAAGCATTCCGAAGATTCGAGATAAATTTCAGAAACAATGTTTCAGGAAATTTTCTCAAGAACAAAATATTTTGTTTTTGAGGAAAATTCAATGGGTTTCAATGATCAGTTTGGAAATCTTTCTGGAAAATTCATCCTCGTTCTGCGTGCGCTTCTTTCTGGATTTTCGCCTGAATTGTTTCCGGATGTTCCGCCTGAATATGCTTCATCTTG
>NW_007518243.1:0-237 GCF_000475195.1 Diaphorina citri
ATTGGAGCTCAACATGATGATGATAATGGTATGGGACACTCTCATATTGAATTGTCCCCTCTACTCTCAATAATCCTTGGATTTTGGATGTATCAGTAAACAACAACAGGAACAAAGTTTGTGATCAATGTGGAAAACAAATTTCCATCAATTTGAGTGGTATGAAAACGTGTGTAACATAAGGCATTGAATAATCAGCAAGATCCGAACATTCCAGTGTTAATGACCTGATATAGT
>NW_007518244.1:0-237 GCF_000475195.1 Diaphorina citri
TTAGAATAATAGAAATAAGAAAGTTATAATGACAAGTTATATTAGAATAATAGAAATAAGAAAGTTATAATGACAAGTCATATTAGAATAATACGAAGAAACTTAATAATAATAATGATAAGAAACAGTTTCGTGAGTTTGCTTTTGTTTTCTCTATTCTGTTTCCAACTTTTGACAGGAGACAAGAAAATGAACAGAAAGAGAGAGAGAGAGAGAGAGAGATAGGGAGAGAGAGAG
>NW_007518245.1:0-237 GCF_000475195.1 Diaphorina citri
GTAGGTAATAGTACCCATACTTGAAACCAGAAGACATATGTAGGTACCAAGCTACCAAGTCCTTAAAAGAAGAACAATTAATGTTTCACCGCCGTTTGTATTTCGTAGCAATGACACGACTGCTAGGTACATTAGACTTCTGTAGTCTGCGTCGTAGCATGCCCATCCCGTAGTATGCCTCTCATCAGATGGGCGAGAAAAGACACAATACTTCCCATATAGGTGCTGGATCAACAC
>NW_007518246.1:0-237 GCF_000475195.1 Diaphorina citri
CCTACCTACCTACCTACCAAAAAGAAACAAACACTAGCCTGTAGCATCCTACCAAATTCTCTGGTTAGGGGACTTTAGTCTGGCTAGGGACGGTAAGCAGAGAAGAGACAAGTGAAGTGTCAAGCTGAGGGACTATAAACAGGGAGGAGAACAGCTTACCCTAACCAGCTTAGCTAGCTGGCAGTTTTCAAAGGCTTATCTCTGCTTTTAAAGAACAAGCACAAGTTCTCACATTGG
>NW_007518247.1:0-237 GCF_000475195.1 Diaphorina citri
ATAGTCTGAAATTGAGGTCTTTGGATAAATTGGGTGTAAGAGAGGTTCAGATTCAGAGATGCAAGTATAGATTGGCGGTGGTGGGCATATTTTACATGATACTATTTATGTTTCTTTGGATTTCCTATCCCAAAAGATGTATACAGTAGATTCCATTTATTTTGAAACACAAAGCCCACGATATCATAGGAAATACGTGCTCCAGTATAGATGAGGTTCAACTAGGAATACAATATT
>NW_007518248.1:0-237 GCF_000475195.1 Diaphorina citri
ATGGAAGTCGAGGCAAAGCCTTCACTCGTGTTTCATACAACTGTCAGAATGATTGAGCGATTCAAGCAAGGGAGGAGCGAAGTAATGATGGGCCTTACAGGGATGAGAAACAGTGGCGACCATACGAAATTGTGTTCCGGGGAGGATTTTTATTTATTTCAATTAAATTTGCTTGATTGATGGGGTCATTTATGTAGGCATCATACAAAAAGAGTTCATTTGAGGGGGAAATATATA
>NW_007518249.1:0-237 GCF_000475195.1 Diaphorina citri
TCTGGACTGGACCTACCTAGACTAAAATGCAAATAAAAGAGAGAGAGAGAGAGAGAGAGAGAGAGAGAGAGAGAGAGAGCCCTCCTCTCAAAGACAAAAATGTTGAAATTTAAGGCTAAGTCTTACTCAAAAAAATGTCGACCGAAAAGTGGCTTCTTTTAGGTCGCCAGAATGTTGCTTCCATGCAAAAATACATATTTTCTCTTGGCGCTTTTTTTTTTTTTTACTATTCCGATT
>NW_007518250.1:0-237 GCF_000475195.1 Diaphorina citri
ACATCATTCAGCGTGAACGCGGGAATTTTCGAATAGAAAGAACGACAACGCGATTTTTAGAGAAGGAACTTACTATGTACGCGATGGTAGAGAAGGAACGCGATTCATTTACTAGACAAATAAATTTTAGAAATTTAATTAAAATAAAAATCACAATCAAATAGGAAACTTTAAAACATTTGTCACACGAAAGAGGGGTGTAATAAATAATAAAAAAATCAACAATAACAAAAAAAA
>NW_007518251.1:0-237 GCF_000475195.1 Diaphorina citri
AACAATGGCATATGTAGGTAGGTACATATAACGGTACAGACATGATTGTTGTAGGCACAGGAGGCAAGAGCAAAAGAGACGGACTTTCGAAGGAGAATTTTTGGTTGAAATTTTCCCAGCGAAAGTCCACTTTGTCCAGAATCCATTATTCTTGCTTCGAAATCGGGCCTGTTTTCAATACGGGAAGAACAAAAAAAGCAGAGCTGATTTCAAAACAATGATTAGCCCCTCGCCGCG
>NW_007518252.1:0-237 GCF_000475195.1 Diaphorina citri
AGGCGAAGGTCAGCATGTAACGCATGTAGTAGTGCATGCCACCGGCGTGCTCGCCAGTGCTGCTGAAAAAGAAGTAGGCAGGTAAGTAGGGATTTATTTAGGGATAGGGATTTATTTCAAAGGTATAGTAAGTAATAGTAAAGATAATATTAGTTTGGGATCGATAGCTATTTTTTTTATTATTATTATTATTTATTTTTTTTACACGCTGTGGTAGCTAATTAGATAACCAAATTT
>NW_007518253.1:0-237 GCF_000475195.1 Diaphorina citri
GTGGTGTAGTGGTCAAGGACAAGGACCAACAGCTTCAAAGATTTGTGCGCCTTTGTACGACTGGAGAGTCGAAATCCCCACTGTCGCCCATTTTAGATTGCTCACGGGGCACGATTGCCTGGCTTAACACCTCCTCAAAATAGGCCTTACGGAATCTCTTATTTATCCCGTCTGTTCATGAAAACATACCTGAAGGTTAGCAATGGAGACCGGATCATTGATATGCTTCTCTCCTCC
>NW_007518254.1:0-237 GCF_000475195.1 Diaphorina citri
CCAACTAAGCTAACTAGGCTGGCTCACATAATCGAATACATACAACTCTGATTGAAGTTCTATCTTGCGCTCTCCTGAACAGCTCTTTGAGCATTCGTACCATTCTCTAAGATTTGACAGCCATGATGTTTTCTTCCTTCCTCTTGTTCTCCTTTCAGGTATTTTTCCTTGTAATATTATTTGTAGCAATCCATATTTCTTGTTGTTCCTCAGCTATTTTTCCTTGTAATATTATTT
>NW_007518255.1:0-237 GCF_000475195.1 Diaphorina citri
TTATTATTATATTTTTTTTTCTCTCAAAGATCCCTTTAAAAAAGAACAAAAAAACATCAAAACTGAAAAATGAGGAAGGAAAAATCCTTACCTTCGAACAGTTTTATTTTCTCCTCTGATATTTTAAACACTAGGTAGGTACTTCTAGCTTCTAGCAATTCTCTGAGCTCTTGGTCCATGATGCTAGATGTAGGTAGTTAGGTACTTAACACACATTACACACAACTGATCGAACAC
>NW_007518256.1:0-237 GCF_000475195.1 Diaphorina citri
AACCTGTGACCTAGTGCATACAAGCTCCTTTCCAACCTAACTCGGCTGGGCCTTCTCTCTTCAATTACCCTTGTCATATTGACATCACCCAGTCTGAGTGGTGCTGTGAAAAGCCAGCAACATGCAATTGCCCAAATGGTCGCCCAACTGTATACAAAACACATGTACCATTGCATCACTTCAATGTTTTACAGGAAACATGCCATTGCTGCTGACTAAAAGTAGTTTTATATTTTG
>NW_007518257.1:0-237 GCF_000475195.1 Diaphorina citri
GCCCTTGGAATCTACTGAAGTCTGAGTTTGAACTTCTGTAGAGGTTACTTCCTCAGGTTTGTCTTCGACTTCTTTGGCAAATTCAGGTACTATCTCATCGACAGGAAGCTCTGTTACTTCGACTGGTGCTTCTTCGACAGTAATTTCCTCTTTACCGTTTTTTATTTTCTTGATGATTTTCTTCTTCTTGACAATTTTCTTGCCCTTGGAATCTACTGAAGTCTGAGTTTGAACTTC
>NW_007518258.1:0-237 GCF_000475195.1 Diaphorina citri
CTTCTCCTCCTCCTTCTCCTCCTCCTCCTTCTCCTCCTCCTCCTTCTCCTCTTCCTCTTTCTCCTCCTTCTTCTTCCTCTTTCTTCTCCTCATTTTTCTGTTCCTCCTCTTTTTTATCTCCGTCTTCCTCCTCCTCCTTTTTCTCTTCTTTCTCCTCCTCTTTCTCGTCCTCCCCCTTGAATTTTAACACCCCCCTTCTAATCCTCTTTCTTCCTACATATTTCGTTTTCCTAGATT
>NW_007518259.1:0-237 GCF_000475195.1 Diaphorina citri
CCCTTTTGAATTCGTTGGGAATAGGTATAGATACATTTTTGAATTTTACAATCCTTCGATCGTCAAGATCTACTACCTTACTCCCGGCAGTGATTTACTGTGGTGACTACTTTGGATACCTTGTAGGTTATTTTAAGGTTTTAAAGGCATCAGCTTTATAAATCACCGACTAATTTCACCGACTAAGAGTAGTAATCTAGTCATAGCAATAATGCAAGAATTCGAAGAAAAACAACC
>NW_007518260.1:0-237 GCF_000475195.1 Diaphorina citri
CCTTTCAAGTTCCATTTGGAATTTTCCAAGTGTACTAAACGAAATACAAAATGTATTAAAATTCTTTAAAAGAACAGTACCTACACTACCTACATAGGTGAGCCCTTCAAAAGATGAAGGTCGAGTATGCACTGTATGGAGCAAACACAGCACCTGACGAACTATCTAAGAACTACGAAAACATAATAATATATGCTGCGATTACCGACCAAGATAATAAATTACGGGAGGAAAAAA
>NW_007518261.1:0-237 GCF_000475195.1 Diaphorina citri
TGGAGACGCCACGAGAAGAGGAAAAGTTTTTGATACCTAAACCAGATATTTTTGGCTTTCTTTAAGGTAGCAGGGTTCTCCTGGAGAAGATCTTCCACCCACCTACTGATTTTTCTTTCCTACTGTGAGCCTTTAAGATATTTCACCAGGAAGGTAAATGTTCCTAGACTTTGTGAGTCCCTTATATCCCTATGAAGAGAACTCCATAATCGACCTAAAGATACGTTTTCTCTCTCA
>NW_007518262.1:0-237 GCF_000475195.1 Diaphorina citri
ACCAGGGAGGTCTTGAATGCTCCTAGACTTTGTGAGTCTCTTATATCCCTATGAAGAGAATTCCATAATCTAACTGCAAATACATGGTAAGAATTACCATATACCTGAGTCCTATGTCTTGGAATTAGTTCGTTCATTACAGTATCTACATAGGTAGTTCCTATAGGCAGAAGATTTGTATGAATGTTTTGATTATGAATAATTATGACTGATAGGTACGTGCCTTACCACACGTTT
>NW_007518263.1:0-237 GCF_000475195.1 Diaphorina citri
CCAATTCGTATAAGTACACATTTGGAACAAGCTCTTATTTTATTACTAAGCACAAATCATTGCTTGAGCCTTTGTTCTACCTTCTATTCACTGAATAAACCCTGGCTTGAAAATTCCAGGGAGGAAACAGAGGAGGGAAAGGTACCTAAAGGGAAAAAGAAGAAGAAATACATTGGTGGGGAGGGAAGGTAAAGAAGAAAAGAGGGAAGAGGAGGAGAAGAAGAGAAATACAGGGAA
>NW_007518264.1:0-237 GCF_000475195.1 Diaphorina citri
GCTCATCTGAGATGGCACACAGGGGAGCGGCCGTTTGTTTGCAACTGGTTGTTCTGTGGGAAACGATTCACACGAAGTGACGAGTTGCAGCGACATCTCCGCACACATACGGGGGAGAAACGGTTTGCATGTCCGATATGTAACAAGCGGTTCATGCGATCCGATCATCTCGCGAAGCATGTCAAGACACATAATGCGAACGGAACCAAGAAGGGAAGCTCAGAGTCCTGTTCAGAC
>NW_007518265.1:0-237 GCF_000475195.1 Diaphorina citri
CAACATAGTTCTTCGAAGAATTTACAGCTTTGGAAGGCCAAAGATGAAGTATTGCAGCTTTGTGGAGGCCAAACGCTCACGAAGAGACCAAAAGCACGCGGAATCCCCGAAAAAACTAATACTTCATCAGTATGGAGAGGCATTCTCAGTTCCCTCCATAATCCACTTTACACCATTCTTCTTACTCCGATACATAATACTCTCCCTTTTCTTCTCCAACTTTCTCCTCTTCTTCCT
>NW_007518266.1:0-237 GCF_000475195.1 Diaphorina citri
AATCGAAATCTGTTTCTTTTTTTCTTCGTAAAATCGTAGGTATGTAAAGGAGAAAATATTTGGTACCTACCTTCCTCTTCCTCTGTGTAAGGAGGGGACATTTTCTTAGGGAATGGGCCTCTGGACTTTCCACTCAATAGGTAGATGGGTACCTACCCGACAAGGTACAACACCAAAATAATGTTTGAGGTATTTTTTTACTTAGTACCTACTCGTACGTAGGTAGGTACCTATGCA
>NW_007518267.1:0-237 GCF_000475195.1 Diaphorina citri
GAGAGAATTTGTAGACCATGTTCTCAACTGCTTTAGGACTAATGCCGTACCCCTTAACATACATCTTTCAGGAAAAGGTGGTAGTGGTAAAAGTGTAGTCGTGAATGCACTGTATCAATCCGTCACGAATTATTTCGACAATTTACCGGGTGGGGATAAAGACAAAATTGTGGTTCTTCTTTGTGCACCGTGTGGGAAAGCCGCGTTCTTAATAAATGGAGTAACTCTTCATACCGC
>NW_007518268.1:0-237 GCF_000475195.1 Diaphorina citri
GCCTTGGCGAAAAAGAGTAAATACGAAACAGATTAACCAGGGAACAACATTTATGACAGGCATTCATGCATAAAAGCTCAACACAGTTATAATTCCTAATAGATACTAACTTAATGCTTCTAGACATTTAGAATTTTAGACTAGACATATTCTACATTAGTACACTTTGTATTCTTATGCCACATTTGATATTATGGATTGTAATGCTGCACACTTGATCAACTCTCATGTTAACAT
>NW_007518269.1:0-237 GCF_000475195.1 Diaphorina citri
TCGACTACTGGTGTAAAGTCGACTACTGGTACATTCACCCTACTCTTTTACAATCCAACAGTAAAAAAAAAAATGTATGACTGCCTGAATTCTGTTCTATGTATGCAATGTGCCAATCACAAAAGACACGTTCACTTTTTGTTATCTTTTCATGTAGGGTGGGGAGATAGTCTTTATGATTATGATTTTCATTTTGATTGATTGCTGTTAACACGGAGCAATATTCAAAATGTTTAT
>NW_007518270.1:0-237 GCF_000475195.1 Diaphorina citri
TTGACATTTGCGCTGTTTTTGAAACAGCGCGGAATAAATTGAAAGTTCATTATTCTTCCACTAGGGTCGCAGAGGCGTATTTTGAGAGAGTTGATACATACATAAGTACTACATTCATGGGAAGTATCTAATTTGAGGCGTTTCCAAAAAATTCATCCCCACTCTGATGTGAGCATGATGTTAAGAAGATGCAAGCATCTTCTTACATCATGTAGCATCATAAAATAAAATAGCCTA
>NW_007518271.1:0-237 GCF_000475195.1 Diaphorina citri
AATTTAAAATCTTCTCCGGCGATTCTAGAAGAGATTCCGATGTAATTCAAATTGCTCGATCATTCGACCGATTTTATGTTGGGCAAGGTCGTCGATTTGATTTATAAATAAAGTGGTGACCTTCGCATTCGCATCAAATTTAATGGTCATAGGTACTTGCATACTTGGGCGAAGTACCTTTGATTTTTTTAAAGGAGAATACCAAATTGCAGACGAGGATTTTTTTTTTTTTTTTTT
>NW_007518272.1:0-237 GCF_000475195.1 Diaphorina citri
GCAATGCTTGCAAGGCTGTAGGTATCTTTTAGGAATGTCTACCTTTTGACAAATGACTCCACACTCCTGCGCTGCATTTTTCACCCTTTTTGCACAGAAAATATTGTACATGAAATGATTATTATTATTTTTTTCATAGGATGTAGCTACTTGGGTAGGTATTGCATGTGCTTATTTAGATTAGAATACCTATACTTTGTTTATCCTGCCAGAATGAGACTGAAAAGTTCCTTTACT
>NW_007518273.1:0-237 GCF_000475195.1 Diaphorina citri
TTTTTCTTTTTTTTTTTTTTTTTTTTTTTTTCTTCATTTTCATCAAAAACATTCTCAAGTTTTTGACTTTTCTCTTCTTTTTTTATAAGAAGAAGTTAATGCCTTTTTTACTTTCCTTATCCTATTTCCTTATCCTACATTCTACCTATTCTATGAATTAGTGAGTTCAACAGCTCACTTAATAAAAGGGCCCGTACAGGACCCCCGAAGACCCTTTTCAGTCTTTATTTCGACAAG
>NW_007518274.1:0-237 GCF_000475195.1 Diaphorina citri
GGGCGGGAATCGAACCCGCGGCCTAGCGCTTACAAGGCAGACGCACTACCAACTAAGCTAACTAGGCTGGCTTCGTTAAAGGAATAGAAAAGGTTGAGTGCGAAGGGCATGCATTTGTAAAATGTTTTTAGCCAAAATTAAAAGTCAGCCCAAAGCACTCAAGTAGAGCTGATTGAGATTTGAGAGGCTGACGATGTACGCCGACCCCGTGTGATTACGGGAAAAGGCGAAGAAGAA
>NW_007518275.1:0-237 GCF_000475195.1 Diaphorina citri
AACTTTTTAAGAAAAAACTATTGAAGAATCAATCACAAATTGGTTGTCTCCAATTAGTTGATTGATTTTTATCTTGGACATTTGGGATAGTTGAAATTCACCATGATGTTATTGATTGATGCACCCACAACTGATTTACTAATTCAACTACAAAATGTGGAGTCTAACACCCGTATTTATGAACAAGTTCTTCAGATCGTTCTGAGAATTTACTTGAGAAAAAACGTACTCAGAGGT
>NW_007518276.1:0-237 GCF_000475195.1 Diaphorina citri
AAGAGGAGAACTGTAGGTATACAAAAAAAAACTAGCCTTATCTATTACTCTGGGTGGGAATCAAACTTGTGACCTAGCACTTACAAGACAGGTACAAAACCTTCTAAAGACAGGTTTCATACAAAGGATTGGTCACCAACTCATTAGGAATATAAGTAAGCATCCACAACAGAGTCATGACCCTCAGGGTGTGGTTATGTACCAGGTTGAGATGAGCTTGGACAAGGTGAGATAGGA
>NW_007518277.1:0-237 GCF_000475195.1 Diaphorina citri
ACTAACATATTACTATGCATTTGGCGAAAGTTATCTTCGATACGGAATAATACTTTGGGGAAACACAACAGAACACAATAGAATATTCATCATACAAAAAAGAATCATCAGAAAGATATACAACATACACCCTAGAACATCATGCAAAGACATATTCCGAAAAAACAAGATACTCACATACTACGCCCTATACTACATAGAAGTCACCACAACCATACATAGCCAAAAAGAATCCAT
>NW_007518278.1:0-237 GCF_000475195.1 Diaphorina citri
TTTATTTCATTGGAGTATCTACGGGCCAAAGAGGGGGAGAGAGAGATGGAGAGAGAAAGGAAGAGAGGGGTAGAGATGGAGAGAGAGGGAGAGAGGGAGAGAGAGAGGGAAGGGACAGTGGTATTGCAAAAAAAAGGAATAACAGAAATAAGGAGGGAGGGAAAGGGAGAGAGAGAGAGAGAGAGAGATAGACAGCGGGATTAAAATGAGAGAAAAGAACGGGAAGAGGTAGAAAGA
>NW_007518279.1:0-237 GCF_000475195.1 Diaphorina citri
GAGTGTTTCCCTACAGGTTTTCGTTCAATTCATCCGCGATTTCTTAGATTCTCAAGAGAACTTGGAGGGAAAAGAAACCCTGAAAAACCTTTTCATGCTACGATACTTTACAGTTAGGCAACAATACTGCAAGTAATATGCACATAAATTTTGCCATCTGGATAATGTGGAAGACATTGTTTAATACACACAAACTACAACGATTGTCATTCAGATTCAACCAATATCATATTCGTT
>NW_007518280.1:0-237 GCF_000475195.1 Diaphorina citri
TCTGCGATTTCGGCACGATAAGACCTTCGCTGTTACAGTTCCCTCTATCAAAAACCACTTTTTACTTTCCTAATCCTATAATAAATAAAGTAGGTAATGTATTTAACTTCTGTCTGGGTAGCCGGACACTAAAGTAGACCCTCATGAGTAAAGTGCCTGGCTTAGGGTTTGAGTAGTATTGACAGTTTTGTCTCTAACCATGACTGTGGCCCCTAAGCACACCCGGGTTTTATAATC
>NW_007518281.1:0-237 GCF_000475195.1 Diaphorina citri
CAGTTTCTCTCTGATTTCAGCATCTCGTTGCACAGGTTTCCCACTGTCAGCTGCTGCCCGATCTCTCTCTCCATCTCAGCTCGATACATCGTCCATTTGCTGCATGAAAAGAATGTGTGCTCCGCCGTATCAGCCTCCTCGCAAAACATGCATCTGTCTGAGTTGATTTTATTGAATCGTTTGAGATAAGCTTGAAAGCAACCATGACCTGACAGGATTTGTGCCATGTGGAAGCTG
>NW_007518282.1:0-237 GCF_000475195.1 Diaphorina citri
GCGGGGTTGTGCATGTGGTCGCGCTTCGCGCTCCATTGTTTACGGTCGCGCTGCGCGCTCCCGGGGCTTCGCGGGGTTTGATATCTCTAACCGTTTGGTGAAAACCGCCAAAAAAAGGTTATTTCCGCCTGTGGGAGGAGCCAAGTGCAACTTTTGCCGAATTTTTCCCTTTACTTACTCATCAAGACCTACCATCCTGCCAAATTTCAAGTTTCTACGACATCGGGAAGTGCCTCA
>NW_007518283.1:0-237 GCF_000475195.1 Diaphorina citri
AGAAGAAGTAATTATTCATGTAAGAATTTTCATCATTAATTACAATTAAAAAGACAACTTCAAGAATCGACTTTCAAAGAAAATTCTAATTATAAATAAAAAATTCCAATTAACATATTTATTATTTTGTTAGTTATTTTCAACCAATCTAAATCTGAAAGGAAATCATTTGCTTCTACTTAAGTAAAAAAAAAAGAAATGTAAAATCGTCGAGGTGAAACTTGGTAATCATTATGT
>NW_007518284.1:0-237 GCF_000475195.1 Diaphorina citri
ATTTTTGTCCTCTTCTTAGCAGCATGATAGATTATTAGATTGATAGGTAGGTACTTACATATGTATCTCAGAGGAATAATTATACTCGTATTACATGCGTACTGATTAGTGGATGTGACATAATCACCAAATTTTTCGCAGATAGTGGATGGGCTCTCTCTCTCTCTCTTCCGCTCGCTCTTTCTCTAGATTCGGCATGATAGATATTATTCTAAATACTTAATTTATTAATATTAC
>NW_007518285.1:0-237 GCF_000475195.1 Diaphorina citri
AAATGTTTCCCAGATTCCAACCGCATAAAACCCGAAGTCCCTTTAGAGACATTAGGCCGAGGCGTGTTGAAGCAAGTTAAAACCCCCACTCCCTTCCTGATTTGGAATTCTTTGTCACGTATAGTGAATTTTTTCCTTCGCACCGAGGGAAAATAAAAATGCTTTCTGGAGAGGAAGAAATGAAGAAAGAGTGGAGGAGAAATCAAGACAATGCGAGTTGGGACACGGACAAGAGGG
>NW_007518286.1:0-237 GCF_000475195.1 Diaphorina citri
ACGCAACTTTTGACATATCAGGCGTTTCGAAATTCGAAAAAAAATTTCCATCCCTATAGTTTCACTCCACCCTAATACATGTACTTAAGTATAAAATATAATCATAGTTCCTGTAGAAGTAGAGAAAAACAACAGCAACAGTAAAAAACAATGCACAACAACATCATCATTGGAATTTGAGCATGATTTCCATTCAACTTTGTGCGGAGCTGAGATATTTCATATTTTTATCTGCGG
>NW_007518287.1:0-237 GCF_000475195.1 Diaphorina citri
GATATTTCACCAGGGAGGTCTTGAATGCTCCTAGACTTTGTGAGTCTCTTATATCCCTATGAAGAGAATTCCATACTAACTGCAGATACATGGTAAGAATTACCATATACCTGAGTCCTATGTCTTGGAATTTCCAGGAGATTCAGATTATGTGCTCTGATACTGCGTTATGTTTTGCAGATAGAGCAGAGTATCCTGGAAATATTGAGGCCCTTGGGAATGTAGTATATTGTATAA
>NW_007518288.1:0-237 GCF_000475195.1 Diaphorina citri
AAATTTAATCCGATAAAAAACTGTATGGAGAGAAATAAAACATGTGAAAAATGGCTAAGACGCGAAAGACATGAACTATTTCGCTTCTCCAGACTTTTTCTCATACTTTATGCAAAGTTTATGTATTTCAAATTTCTAGAAGAAATTGGTTTTGCTGAGAATAATGCAGTAGATGTGGAGAAAATACCACAAAAATATATTCCCTTTAAACGGAATTGAAAAAAAAAAAAAAAAAAA
>NW_007518289.1:0-237 GCF_000475195.1 Diaphorina citri
TCTACTGATTCTTTTCTGAATCACACTGTAGAATCGGTCTGATTCATTGCTAGAGCTACTCAATAAATCCCACAGAGAGAGCCATGTGTACCAATCTTAATGCCGATCGTACGCTTGCATGCAAGTTCAAACCGCCATGTTTAAAATAAACAACACTAGTCGGCACGGGGTCGTCCACGGTTAGTACATTCCGTACGAAATGGAGTACATAGCGTCTCATTCAGTACATTTCTCATT
>NW_007518290.1:0-237 GCF_000475195.1 Diaphorina citri
AGGTGCCTGTTGCGACCCATGTTCAGGAAGAAACACAGGACACGGTCAAAGAATCTGACAAAGAAGCTACTAAAGAAGCGATGGAAGATACTAAAGAAATAGGAGATTTAAAGGAAACTGGGAAAGGAAAAGTAGACGAAACAGGGACGGAGGTGACCAAAGAAAACGTGGTGAAAGGAGTTGATGTCCATGAGCTCAAAGAAGATGGTGTTTTACTTGAACCAAGCGAAAATGCCG
>NW_007518291.1:0-237 GCF_000475195.1 Diaphorina citri
TTGTCCTATTCTGATCTGGTATCTACGAATAAGCGGGTCAGAAATAACAACTAAGTCTGAGAATCGCTGGTCTTGTGCTTTTGGTCCATTGCCAGTAGGTGTAAATGATTTCAGCATGATATTCCTTATACAAGTTCGTAGTTTTGTATTCGTACACATATAGGTTCGTATTCGTATTCCGTTCGGTGACTCATGTGTTCCAACCGACATCAAGTCAAACAACTTCGTCATCTTTTT
>NW_007518292.1:0-237 GCF_000475195.1 Diaphorina citri
AAATGTCACCTATAAATTTCATTAATACTCTTAGTTCGTTCTGTTGAATGCACAAAATTTTCAGACGTGTACCCTTACGAGTACCTGGTTGTTTGTTGACACTTCCCCTATCCTTTGTATAGATGGGTGTAAGGGGTATTTCATGGGGGTATCATTTGTTGACCTTGAAGCCTAACCGCGGGTCAACTAATGGTACACTTACCCCATCCTGAATATAGACAGGTAACAGTAGGGCTG
>NW_007518293.1:0-237 GCF_000475195.1 Diaphorina citri
CATTGCCTCATCCTGCTTCCAACTTCTGATTTATGAAAAGGAAATAATTTGTTTTGAACTTGATCTTACAAATGGGTAATTTGTTTGAACTTGAGCTTAAGTACCAAATGGTCTTCTTAGTAATTATTTTATGTCGGTACTGGGATTTGAACCACAGAGTCCTAGTTAATGAAGCCAGTGTCCTAGCAACTGCTGTACTAGCAACCGTAAACCAAATGTAAACTCCGATTATGGCTC
>NW_007518294.1:0-237 GCF_000475195.1 Diaphorina citri
GCGGATTTCGCGATTTTGTTCGCGGATTTCGCGATTATGTTCGCGGATTTGGCGATTATGCTCGCGGATTTGGCGATTATGTTCACGGATTTCCCGATTATGTTCGCGGATTTCGCGATTTTGTTCGCGGATTTGGCGATTATGTTCGCGGATTTGGCGATTTTGCTCGCGGATTTCGCGATTATGTTCGCGGATTTCGCGATTATGTTCGCGGATTTCGCGATTATGTTCGCGGAT
>NW_007518295.1:0-237 GCF_000475195.1 Diaphorina citri
TGTTGTAGGTTGACGATCAGCAAACTTGAGAGATTGTGTAGTAGTTACTGGTTTCCGCTGAGGAATATAGCTTGAAGTTGTAGTTTTTAATGGGGATGGAATTTTCAAGTTAGGATCTGCTTCAGGAACAACTTCGGATAAATGATTGATATCTGCATGAAGAGATTCATCCAATACGTTAGGGAATAGAATGGACCAGGAAGATGCTGCATCAGGCATACTTAGATCAGGGATCTG
>NW_007518296.1:0-237 GCF_000475195.1 Diaphorina citri
GCAACTGAGATTCCATATTCAAGTAGGTATTAAAAATTTCAAGAGCTTTCGAGCAGATTCTCATCAAACCAAGAGTTGTTGACTCTAGCAGCCTTAGAACAAGATGTCACTATGCAGTTTAACAGAGCACATTTTAATTGAGGTTAATTTTATTAATCAAATCTTCTTATATTATAAGAACGAGATCCATTCACTCATTCACATTTCACATTTCATAGTTCACACACTGATCGCTCT
>NW_007518297.1:0-237 GCF_000475195.1 Diaphorina citri
TACACTATTACCCTAATCGCTCTCTGAGTCATACTCTACTTTAGGTATTTCACACTAAAATAGTTACATATTAAGTACATAAGGTACATTACATACCTAATTTGTAAAATTGTAAACATGACGTGTTGATAAGAACTTATTAAAACACGTCATTGAGTAGGTATGTACCTACTTATAACACTCCTAAATACATATATGTAACTAAGTACCTATTTAACAACACTCCTAAGTAAGGCA
>NW_007518298.1:0-237 GCF_000475195.1 Diaphorina citri
TTTGTTTGTTTGTTTTTTTTTTTTTTTAGTTCTGATTTTCAGGCGGCATTGCACGACTACTAAAAACCGTGCGACAACATTTCCAGTGTGCGACAGGCCTAAGGGTTATGTAATACAAAAACCTAATTTATGTAACACGGACAAATGATGTCTAGTTCTAGTTACAATTACACATCCACTTCCTGTAGTTGTCTTTACTGATAATCAATTAATCACCCAATGATTAGGACTTGTAAT
>NW_007518299.1:0-237 GCF_000475195.1 Diaphorina citri
GGTTTGGTACCTTGCCTTGTTCAGATTGGTTCACTGCATTCCACATCCTTTTCGTTTGAAATTCCTCAGTCTATTATTTATTGGTAGGTACTCGGAGTGTGGTTCATTTGGCATCGCTTTTTCCTCCGTTCTTGTTTGGTTTTTATTTCTTTTCTCTTCAGATTATGAGGCTAGGTCCTGTGCTGAAAAACTGAATAGATGGAGTACAATCTGAAGGTCATGAAGCCAAATTTAGAA
>NW_007518300.1:0-237 GCF_000475195.1 Diaphorina citri
AAGTTTCGTTCGGGTGTATTGATGAATGCTCGGGCTTATGTATTGTGATGTCAAATGTGTGTGGGGAGGAGAAAAAAAGAGGAGAGAAAGGAAAAGGAAGAGAGAGAAGAGAAAGGAGAAGGGAGGAAAAGAGGAAGGAGGTGTTCTATGTTCAGGAGAATTGATATGAGGGGATGGGATGTATGATAAATGTTCATTCTTATCCAACATCGACACACAGAGAGGCGATTGAAAAAA
>NW_007518301.1:0-237 GCF_000475195.1 Diaphorina citri
GGGGGGGGGTAAAATGGTAGCAAAGGGGGATAAATAAAAATATTCCTAATGTAGACCATGTGTGCTGAGCATTAAAATTTCATAAATTATATCACCATAGCCAGCTATGTCTGCATACATATTATGTAAGTACCTACCTACGCGTATGCAATATTTGTGTACTAAATATGTAATATAGGTACATGCATTGTATATGAAGTGGAAAACATTAAATTTTGATGTGCTCACTTGCTCAGG
>NW_007518302.1:0-237 GCF_000475195.1 Diaphorina citri
TTGTTACTTTTGTTTTGACTTTTCTGTTCCAACCTGACTTTTTCTGCCTACAAAGGAAAGCCTTGCAATTTTTACCGCTATTTGAATATTCAATCGTCCCTATAACTTCTCCATGTATGTCTTGACAACAAGAGTGAGCTCCTATAAACACTCCAGTTATTGAGGACGTTGGTAATCATCTATCGGGTATGAAAAGAAGCCTTTTTCCTAATGAAGTTCACCAGTTCACTACTGAAT
>NW_007518303.1:0-237 GCF_000475195.1 Diaphorina citri
GAAGAATCTCTCTGTTTTACCACAATGATTCATGATTTGATTTGATTTTGATTCCTTTTTTAACAATAAATTTCATTTGATATTGTTCTTCCTTCTACAAGTCTACACGAATGTATCTTTTGTTTCCTAGAGAGAATGACCTAGTGGTCAAGTTCCTTGACATTTGATGACAACAACATCTTATGCTTCCAGGTTTATTGGACATGAAGGCCCAGGCAGTATTATGTCATATTTGAG
>NW_007518304.1:0-237 GCF_000475195.1 Diaphorina citri
GTACTGATTTTCTCTAATCACGATCGAATAAACTACGGGCTAAAAAATTCCCGGAGGGACGGACCCAGCTTGTTTTCTTTTTTTTCTGACCTTTGTTGTTTCAACTAATGTTGTTTAGGCTCTTGTTTTTGTTTTGTTTTTATATCTATTCCGCCTTTCTCAATTTTCAGGGAAACACCTACAACTACCAATGAGTCTCAGGTGAAATCCTTGAAGAATTTGATCAAATCGATAGGA
>NW_007518305.1:0-237 GCF_000475195.1 Diaphorina citri
TATTGTCCTCACAAGTGCACCTCGGACTTCAAGCACAGAATCGAAAAAAAACTTCGGCCCCGCCGGGAATGGAACCCGGAACGTCCGGTGTGCAAACCGAGTGTGATACCCACTCGGCCATGGAGGGTCCTTCACATGTACGACAGTAAATTGATTTAGGCATTACCTAGGTTTAAAGCTGTGTCCTGCCAGTCTAGTTAGCTTAGTTGGTAGTGCGTCTGCCTTGTAAGCGCTAGG
>NW_007518306.1:0-237 GCF_000475195.1 Diaphorina citri
TGCATTTCACAGAGATTCTTCTGTTTGTTAAGAAGCAGTGTAGGTATCTTAGTAGATTTCCGTTCATTCCAAAGGATAATAAGTTCTGGATTACTTTATATCTCCACGTACAGTCGTACGCTTTTTGGATATCCAAATAGAGGGCGAGACAATACTCATGATCCACTAAACCAGTGGCGACCATATGCTCTAGGTAGGCCAAATTATCAACCGTGGAGCGCGCCCTACGCCCACCAC
>NW_007518307.1:0-237 GCF_000475195.1 Diaphorina citri
CTCCTCCTCTTTTTTTTTAGATTATTAGTTGGAGTGATTTATTCTGATGTATGGTAATTTGGTTATGCACCATTTTTCACCCCCCCTCGTCCGCGCCGGCTTTCTGTCTATTTTCTTCGCGTTTTTTGTTTCTTTGTTTTTCTCCCCCCTTTTTGTTCTCACAATCTAACAATAGTATGAACAACAATCTATTTGTATCTCTTGTTGGCATTTGAATAATCGATTAGTCTTCGTCAC
>NW_007518308.1:0-237 GCF_000475195.1 Diaphorina citri
TTTGTCCTACTAATGATGTACTTACCCTCAAATGGGCTTCCAAATATAACATTACACCAAAGGCTTCCTTTACCTCCCATTCCCACTTATCTGTGGAGGGGATTTCTTTGTGTCAGCTGTGGTCTGCAGATAGATAAGGACTTTTAGCTCTGTGGTCTGCAAATGTCTGAAAATATAACATTACATTTTAATATAACATGTAACATTTTACGTGTGAAATTTTATTTATTTTTTTGC
>NW_007518309.1:0-237 GCF_000475195.1 Diaphorina citri
CGATTTCTCAAAGTTCGATTAGCGCGAAGTTTCTCTTGTTATTCCAACGACATTTTACGAAATTCACGAAAAAGTGGAGTCTCCGAAAAGAGGTGAAAGGTAATTTTTGTACCTTGGAACCGATTTCCAATCATTTCAAGGCAGATTCTTTCATATTCGTGCCTATCCAGAAAAGGAAAAGTTACTTCAAAAAATTTCTGCCCAAATCGGGAATCAATTCTTTACCCAGGAAAATTT
>NW_007518310.1:0-237 GCF_000475195.1 Diaphorina citri
ATAATGTGTTCTTTTGGATGATCTCTTTTCAACCAATTTCAAGAAAGCACCTTATCTGTGATGCCAAATTAAAATGGTACTAAAGTTTCTCGGCTTTTATTAGGATGCCAAGGTAGGATTCCACAAAACACACAGTGGACATTATGATGGTCATTACATTTTATTTCACCAAGTCATGCGCTTTTGAACGTTCTCCAACTAAATTTATAGAAATAAATAACTTGAATATTTGATGTA
>NW_007518311.1:0-237 GCF_000475195.1 Diaphorina citri
GATGTTGTCAGTTTTCCTCATTTTTGGTCTGCCTTTGCGTAGTCCATGGGATTTCAACCTCCTTGAAGATATCGATATCTTAATAATCGATATCTTAAATTCTTAAATCGATATATCGGAACATCGGTCTCAAAACGATAATGTAAGCAAAAGTCAGCAAAATCAGCATAATATATTCGAAAAAGAAAATTTTTGTTTTTCAACTTTTCCCAAAACACGGTAATTTTCTAAGTGCTT
>NW_007518312.1:0-237 GCF_000475195.1 Diaphorina citri
GTTTCAATTGAACTGAGCCTTGAACTTTCTTCAATTTTTTGGGAAAAGCTTTTAGAGCAAAAAAAAAAAAATTATAACCTGCATTATCAGTCATTGAATCTGATAGACCAAATGTACCTACAAGTTACAACTTGATAATATCTATCACTTCTATTTAATGTGTTTAGTTCAGCAGGCAGTCAAAAAATAACAAATAAAGGAAGGGACAATTTGACTTGTGTCATCACAGGAGTCTTT
>NW_007518313.1:0-237 GCF_000475195.1 Diaphorina citri
GTTACGAGAGATGGTCTCCAACTGTTACGAGTTACGAAGAGAAACCTCCAGTCACGAAAGATGGAATGCAGTTGTTGAAAGCTACGAAGAATGGCCTTCAACTGTTACGAGTTACGAAAGGCCGATGCCAAGCAGATTTCTAAAAGATTTTTCTAGATTTTTAGTGCATTTGCTGCATTGACAGTGTCATCAGACTCATCAGTATTGACTCTTGGTGTGGAAGTTACACGTTTGAAT
>NW_007518314.1:0-237 GCF_000475195.1 Diaphorina citri
TGAAAGTCTGAACTATGAGGCACCATTCTTCTTATCACGGCATGCATGGGACACACGTTTCGTTCGTGTTTGAGTGTGCTGGGTTGTGGGAATATTATGTCTACTCGAATATACAAAGTCAGGTAGCAGGTAGGCTGTGTGTATTTGTTCAGGTATAATGATGTAGACGTATTTAGACAAGAGCTCCTGAGAGAGACAAATCCAGATTGTGTGTTTTTGTAAATTTAGAGTGTGTGC
>NW_007518315.1:0-237 GCF_000475195.1 Diaphorina citri
AGGCGAACCTGTCGTCAGGTCTACCTGATACTGAGTGGCTTGCCCAACAGGAATACAAATACAAACTAAAGGCAGCATGAAATTGCGAGGAAATGCGTTGAGTTAATGTCCAAAAGATGTACAGTACACGGGGAATCTCCTTGTTTACCAGAAGGCTCTTCAGGGCCGGTTTATCAGTAGCATTTAACAGGCTGTTAAAGCTCCGATAATTGTTAATCAGTTGATTATTCAAAGTAT
>NW_007518316.1:0-237 GCF_000475195.1 Diaphorina citri
GTAAAGCCGACCTTGTCTCCGTTGAAAGAATCGAGACGGGTCACGCCAGGTAATTTATTCGAGTGTGGTTCGGTGGAAGAGCTCCTCTAGGAGAACCCTGCCACTTAATAGAAAGACGCAAAAAAATGTTGAAAGCGGACTCATATTTTCAAAAAAAATTCGCTAGTTTCGCTAGATTTTCATGGCCAAGTTCTTAAATAAGCTCCTCGTAAACTGGAGGGTGCGGGTTCAGTGCCA
>NW_007518317.1:0-237 GCF_000475195.1 Diaphorina citri
GTAGCTAAGAAATTTCTATTTTTATGAACGCCTGGTATTTATAACGTGTATGCAATGCGCCTATCAGTAAAGAAAACTGAATTCTCGAGTTCCCTCTGTGGCGCTGTCCTACTAACGATGGATTAATGAAGTTAAGAAACTTTAAGCTTGGTTGGTATTTGGATGGGTGACTCCTGGCGTTCCGGACCTAGGCTAGGTGGATGTGAGCAGGTGGTTAGCTTTGTCGCAATCATTTAA
>NW_007518318.1:0-237 GCF_000475195.1 Diaphorina citri
AGCAAGAGGGACTGGCACACGAGAAGTGGGAGGAGGTAAAAGTTTGGAAATAGAATTCATCGAAATTTGACGGGGAAGTTTTTTTTAATAAAGCTGGGGAAAAAAATGGTAATCATGATATAGGAAAGCGAAAAGTTCTCTCCTATAATTTTACGTGCCGATTCGGATGACCTGGTTTTTCAGCAAATATGTGAAAAGTTCGCAGAATAGCTCTCATTATGCACGCGAGGAAATTGG
>NW_007518319.1:0-237 GCF_000475195.1 Diaphorina citri
GACTTACTTTATCATGGACACTCGTTGCTATCTTGAAAGCCCAGAAGAGGTTAGGTAGTAGAACAGCCGTGGTAGACAATGATAGTAACACAGAAAAAAGGGGGAAGAACACGCGAAGACCGAAGGTTACGAAAACGAACCGTTACACAGATATTAGGATATTACAATTAAAAATATACCGAATTTGTCCGTAAAAAACGTTAAAACATAAAAAATCCCTAATTTTCGAACAACTTT
>NW_007518320.1:0-237 GCF_000475195.1 Diaphorina citri
ACACCGATTGAAGATGAAGAGGATGATGGTCCAATAGATCCAAAAACAGGCAAAAAGAAAAAGCCCAATAAACATGCCTCAACATCGCCTGAAGATGAAGATAATGATGGTCCAATAGATCCAAAAAAAGGCAAAAAGGAAAAGCCCAACAAACATGTTACAACATCGCCTGAAGATGAAGGGGATGATGGTCCAATAGATCCAAAAACAGGCAAAAAGGAAAAGCCCCACAATCTT
>NW_007518321.1:0-237 GCF_000475195.1 Diaphorina citri
GGGAGGACAAGGAACAGGAGAAGGAGGAGGAAAAGGACAAAAGACAGAGGTAATATAGAACTAGATAGTGAGTGAGAGAGAGAGAGTGAGTGAGTGAGTGAGTGAGTGAGTGAGAGAGAGAGGAGAGAGAGAGAGAGGGTAAGAGGGAGGGAGGATAAGAAAGACAGGAGGAGGAGTAGAAGAAAGAGAAGTAGAAGGACTTGAAAAGTAGGAGAAGAGGAGGTGGGATGAGAACAA
>NW_007518322.1:0-237 GCF_000475195.1 Diaphorina citri
ACATTTAGGTTCGAGTAAGGAAGGAACCACTATGACCATGGCTTCTAAATTACCTGATCTGTAAATATTTATTACATCTTCATCTAAATACTTATCAATATTACATTACCTACCTACTCTATTGTATTCAATGAATGAAATCTTACATACTTACATGTCAAGTAAATACATTACTCATTTATGTGTACTTAAGTCGTACAATCTATTTTGTCAATAACATGTATTTTTATTTTCTTT
>NW_007518323.1:0-237 GCF_000475195.1 Diaphorina citri
TTGAACCAATCGAAATTGAAACCAGCCTGAGGAACAAGCATTGGCATACCATCGGGAAAATATCATTTTGATTGTCCGTACACGGAAAGTAAGTACCATCCTGAGGGTTCTAAATGAAAATCAGACCGTCCGCGTCACGTCAAATGGAGTCTAAAATCTTCCCAGACCTACAGAAACTCTCCAACGATACCGCTCCCATAAGCGAAGACAAATTCGAAAAGGGAAGTAACAAAAACG
>NW_007518324.1:0-237 GCF_000475195.1 Diaphorina citri
CCGAAGCGAATACAATAGTCCGTCCCTTATACCTTTTTATTACTATTGTAATAATGAAGGAAGGACGGACTAAAAAGCCCGTTTTGAGGCCAAGGTGTAGGGGCAAACAGCCCTAAATGATGTGTTCACCTTTTTACGTATGGTTAGCCCAGTGGACTTTTAATCTCGAAGGTTGGTAGTACCTGCCTCGGTAGCGTAGTGGTCAAGACGCTCGCCTGGTAAACAGGAGGGCGTGGG
>NW_007518325.1:0-237 GCF_000475195.1 Diaphorina citri
TGAACTTTTGTCTGCTAGGTACACCCGAACAAAACTGATGTGCAAGGAAGTCATGCAGGAAGATGGGTGTACTGTGTACAGTAAGTTTTGCTGATAGAAATCGCAATGCCAAGGCAGGTTTCAGGAATTCAGGATAGGAGTTTCGTAAGTAATATACCTAGTTGAAAGAAGTTTGTCCATTGGAACAGGATGGGGTAATTTCAGAGCATAAAACTACTGATTTTAAACTCTCAGAAA
>NW_007518326.1:0-237 GCF_000475195.1 Diaphorina citri
AAAAGGACAACTGATAATCAGTTTATGGGTAGGTACTTACTGATATTGAAGTTAGATTCGATTTTCAAAGATATCTCCATCAGCAGCAACACAATATCCCAATCTGTCGTAAAATTCATTGCGAACATTTGCCAATTGACGTGCTGTTATGTTGTTGCATGCTTGGGTGATGGCATCTTTCAATGCCTCTACATTGGGGTATGTTTTACCTCCGTGATAAAGTACTGTTTTTAGGTA
>NW_007518327.1:0-237 GCF_000475195.1 Diaphorina citri
TTATAATTTAATTCGTTTTTAATGGACCTGAACAGCTGTTTGGAACATACTCAGTTTTGTTTTTTACTTAGAATATTTTAGAATTTCTCTAAACATATACCAGTATCAGGGACGTTATTTTACAGGAAGGACTTGCAGGATTCGAATACTCTGGTTAGAAAGTAGAATAGAATAGAATAGAATAGAATATACCTTGTTTATACTACCAGCATAGGACTGAAAAGTCCCTTTACTCTC
>NW_007518328.1:0-237 GCF_000475195.1 Diaphorina citri
GGAGATCTGGATGCGGCCGCTACATATGCCAAAACAAAAGACGAAGCCAACAGAGAGAGAGAGAGAAAGCGTGTTAAGGCGATTTGTAGAAGAAAGATTAGAGCATTGTCGGTCCTGTTAGAAAACTTCGTATGTAACTCAAATTTGGCAACTTTCAAATAAGGAATAAATAAAAGTGCACATGAAAACAATACCTATTGTTTAAGCAGTAAAAAAAAAAAAAAAAAAAAAAAAAAA
>NW_007518329.1:0-237 GCF_000475195.1 Diaphorina citri
ATTCGGATAGATCTAGAGATATTTTTAACTTATCATCTTCACGTGAAATAGTAACGTTCTTCTCATGTTCAGCCGTGGGTTCGACAAGCAAATCCCATTCAAAGGCACCTTCCCCGATATCATTTTTAGATCCATTGTTCATGAGAACTACCCCAAAGTTCGTTTCGTACGCTGGTTCTGTTTCTGGTCGACAGGAAACACAAGCGAGTACACCTAACAAAATCCAACATATCATTG
>NW_007518330.1:0-237 GCF_000475195.1 Diaphorina citri
AAGAAATATTATCACTTGTTGTAATCTGATAATATTTTTTTCTTCTTGTTCGTTGAGTTTATTCTTAGGTACTATTAATTTCATTTGTTAGTCGAGAAATTGCGACTTAGGATGTTATCAGGGTTTTGGAGAATAGAACGTTCTAGGGATAAAAAGTCTCAATGGGGCACAACCACTTTTTTTTTTCTTCGCTGATAAAGGAAGTTCGAAACACGCTGATTTCAATAGAAATGCTTA
>NW_007518331.1:0-237 GCF_000475195.1 Diaphorina citri
AATTTGGACCGATTGCAATACTTTCTCATTACCTTGTATAGGTTCCCTATACGTAAGGGTAATAGAAAGTAAAAATGATGATATTGTGCTTTTGTTATTATAATTATACCTACGAGCAAGGTCTGCCGAGATGTACGCGGGCCTTCCCTCTTGTTTTCCCCTTATTCTTTCCTTCTCGTTTTCTCCATATTTTCCCTTCCCTCTTGATTTTTTCCTTATTCTTTCCTTCTCGTTTTC
>NW_007518332.1:0-237 GCF_000475195.1 Diaphorina citri
ATATTTCATTTTTGCTTTTGCTGAAGTTCTTTACCTGTGCCTATGTATGATGTATGAGGAGGTAAGAAAACCTCAGTCCAAACCAATTACCTATATGTACTGTGTACTCACACAAAATGTTAAAGGAATAGGTAACAATTCCTCATTAATTCTCAATACCATTTCATTCTCCCTCTAAAAAATGTGAGTTTGCTGTGCTTACCTTATAACATGTGCTTTGTTTATTAAAATTAATAA
>NW_007518333.1:0-237 GCF_000475195.1 Diaphorina citri
ATGAGTACTTATGTATGTGAATTGAGAGATTCGCGGATCAAGGCATATTCTTTCATCTGCAAAGCCAATCTACGCCGCGCCGCAGGATTCAATTATGTTCAAGACGGGAAAGTTCTTCTTCAAAATATTCGAATTGATTCCGAAGCAAGTCGAGGGAATACTATGCAAAATTGCCCGTGATTCTGTACGCAAATTACCACTCTTTATTTAAATTCAAACCCGTAATCACACCTTTTC
>NW_007518334.1:0-237 GCF_000475195.1 Diaphorina citri
CGAAAAAAAAATTAAAAAAAAAAAAAAAATCTCAATAAAAATTATCTAAAAGGGTATATGATGCACAGGTGGTGTCTAAAAGGGTATGATGCATGTCCTGAAATAAACAAAAATGTTTTAATTTTTTGACTTGTTCTGAATGGGTGTTACAATTTTTCCAATTTAATTTAATTATTTTTGTTGTTCAAATACCATTGGGTGTCACACTTGATTTGGTGGGATTCACTTTTTTTTCTC
>NW_007518335.1:0-237 GCF_000475195.1 Diaphorina citri
TGTTCGCGGATTTGGCAATTATGTTCGCGGATTCGCGTCCCGAATCGACATTTTGGATATTTGGCAAGCCTACTAATAAGGAAAGTAATGTAGGTATATTCGCGAAAAATTTTGATGGTCACTTTCGTGTCAAATTACGTGCCTATATAAGAGCATCCAAAGTTTCAGCCATTGGTCCGTGTGTCTGTCTGTAAAAAAAAAAAAAAAAAAAAAAAAAAAAAAAAAAAAAAAAAAAAA
>NW_007518336.1:0-237 GCF_000475195.1 Diaphorina citri
AAACGATCAATATCTCTCAGAGAGGGTGATCTGTAAATGCATATAAACTCATATTTAGTGTTGTGTATTAAACAAGAAATTTTAATGTGATCGCATGTGTGTATGTTCTGCAGTTCTACAATATCAAGTACAGTGATGTTATCAGAGACATAAACTACCACACCCCCATTTTTGTTAATAGTGTTTGAACAGTAGAACGATTTAAATCCCTCGATATCATAACAAAAATCTCGTTTT
>NW_007518337.1:0-237 GCF_000475195.1 Diaphorina citri
TGAAACTTGGCTGCTCGATCTGAAACAAAAGATAATAGGATGGGGGTGGATAGCAAAAGTTGAGGGGGAAAATATGTAGTTTAGTATTTTTCAGAATATGCATTAGTCCTAACTAAAAAAGTTGCCATCAGCCTAGTTAGCTTGGTTGGTAGCGCGTCTGCCTTGTAAATAGTCTAGGAAACGAAGACTTTTTGACGGACAAAAACGACGTATAGTTCTGATTTTTTGCCCAAAAGG
>NW_007518338.1:0-237 GCF_000475195.1 Diaphorina citri
CTGTAGAGAATTTTAATAAATTGTTTACGTTATTATTGTACTTTTTTTTTAATGTTCGGTATTTCATTCAATAGTTTTGTTTACTATAAGCTATAAGTATTTTAAGGAGGCAAAAAAAATTTACAATACGGCTGGGCTTGGTCCCACGTCCTCTTGATTACCAGGCGAGCGTCTTAACCACTACACAGAGTACACAGCCTACACACTATACGACCACGACCAAGGCAATATGTAAAG
>NW_007518339.1:0-237 GCF_000475195.1 Diaphorina citri
TAAGAAACTTGGCAATCTAGTTTTTTATTCATCCTTTTTTCAATCAACATTACACTACCTATAAAAATGTATATCATTCATAAAAATAAAATATAGGACGGAATAAATTTCACATTCAAATCAGGTAAAAGGTCTCCTCAGTTGGGGCAATTTCGATCTACAATCCAGTTTTGAGATTTTGTCCACGTGGTCCGTAATATTGGTTACAAATCTGCTGACCTGTCCGTCCTCCAACCC
>NW_007518340.1:0-237 GCF_000475195.1 Diaphorina citri
GTTCACCTCTGTTTTTAATCCCATTTTCAGGTTTCCATTGGACATGTTGTTGAAACAATCTGACAAGTTCCTTTTCTAAAAGGTACACAGGGGAAGTATAAGATGAAACTACAGGTCTAATAGGCACTTCAGCAATAGGTATGGTATCACTGGCTTTGTGTAGTTTGACTGTGCCGTATAACCTGGGGGCATGGGGGTTACGATTAATAAGCTTGTGGGGGAATTGTATGAGTTCTA
>NW_007518341.1:0-237 GCF_000475195.1 Diaphorina citri
CTTAAGGTTGGTTTACCTTAAGGTTGTTTTTATCCTCGCGATTTCTTATCCACTTGAGGGCCTGAGTCTGCGGATCAATACAGAGGGGGAAGTGGCACCCCCTGGTAGACAGGATACCGTTCTGTATGGAGAGCTCGTCTGGGGGGAGACCCTCGGAATTCCATTGGGATATCATGAGAACACGATAACCCCGTCCTAACCCTGGTCCCGAGACGGTTCCTTACCTTCAACTGGATA
>NW_007518342.1:0-237 GCF_000475195.1 Diaphorina citri
CGCATACCTCGTTACTATGACTTATCTGGTTCATAACAACCTCTTTGTTGGAATCGAACCCTGACGTAGACCGACGTCGTCAAGTGTGGTACCTACACTAAGAATCGTCATCAGTCTGAGATAAGTGAATGACGACTAGACTAGGTAACAACGCACTTACATATGTAGGTACATGATAGGTACATTTTTCTACTTTTGCCTAGGTACCTACCTATACGAAATTTTATTAATGCATCT
>NW_007518343.1:0-237 GCF_000475195.1 Diaphorina citri
AGGTACCTTAGTGTAAAAAGATTATTGAAATATGGAAATGGATTGCAAAGGAGGCAGTTAGTAATGTTGTGATATCCTCAAAAGTTGTGAAAAAGCTCAGCTTTACCACAGAGAATTTGAGATTTCATTTGATAAGGAAAGTAAAAATTCGCGTTAATTAAGGTTCTTACCTCTTTGGGTTGAATCCGGAAGGGCGGCGGGAGTTTGATGCCCACACTCACTTCACTGGGCGGGGTC
>NW_007518344.1:0-237 GCF_000475195.1 Diaphorina citri
TTTTTTCGGGTCAGAACTTGAGGAGAAGGAAACTTTCTCATTAACCAACAAGTCAAGGGAAATGATTAAAAGCCCCCCCTGTTGAGTGCCCTGTGGTGTGAAAACAAGGGGAAAACGAGTGTTTTTCTTTTCAGAAAAAGTTCATAGGGCAGTAGGGATATACAGGGGGTTTCAAAAATGTTCTTCCCTTCGCACGCAACTTTTGCTATTTCTTTAGCGAGGGAAATTTCAGGCTGG
>NW_007518345.1:0-237 GCF_000475195.1 Diaphorina citri
CGATGGTGGGATTCGAACCCGGGACCTTCTGCATGGCAAGCAAGCGCGTTACCACTGGACCAACCGTGCCCCCGATTTTTTCCGAACTTTCAACATGCTAGCAGCTAGCACCGTTGGGTTCTGTCAATTTGAATTCAGAGAGTAACATGCATTTAATTGGGAACTCATTATTGTATTTAATAAAATAACACTGTAGTTAAAATTTATAAGAAGGCGGAGAAAAATGCATCAAGCTAA
>NW_007518346.1:0-237 GCF_000475195.1 Diaphorina citri
ATTTAGCACAGGCGCTACCAAGCCGAAAGAAGGGAAATGAGCTTCAGAAAGGTAAATCGTCCCTTTAGAAGGGGGAAGATTCCGAGAGGAAAATACGATTCGTATAGCCATATGTCATTCTGCTGGTGGTCTTAAAATATACCTAGGTTGAACAATCGCTTACGATTTTCGGTTACTGGTGAAATAGGGCACCTTTGGAGGGGGAGGTGAGAAAAAACAAGAGACAGGAAGGAAAGC
>NW_007518347.1:0-237 GCF_000475195.1 Diaphorina citri
TATGTTCGCGGATTTCGCGATTATGTTCGCGGATTTGGCGATTATGTTCCCGGATTTGGCGATTATGTTCGCGGATTTCACGATTATGTACGCGGATTTGGCGATTTTGTTCGCGGATTTCGCGATTTTGTTCGCGGATTTCGCGATTATGTTCGCGGATTCGTGATTATGTTCGCGGATTTGGCAATTTTGTTCGCGGATTTGGCGATTATGTTCGCGGATTTCGCGATTATGTTC
>NW_007518348.1:0-237 GCF_000475195.1 Diaphorina citri
GAGAGAGAGAGAGAGAGAGAGAGAGAGAAGGATGAGGAGGTGGAGGAGTGAATGAGAGTTGGAAGAAAACCTTTGACTTCTAGGTTCCTCAGTTGAATTAGGTTTTTACAAAGGCAAATAATAATTCCATTATGCTGGCTCAGACTGTCTGAAGACCTAGGTCTCTAATAGATGATACTTCAATTATGCTGGCTCAGACTGTCTGAAGACCTGGGTCTCTAATAGATGATACTTCAA
>NW_007518349.1:0-237 GCF_000475195.1 Diaphorina citri
TGGTTAATAGATACCAGCTATCGATTATCTTTATGGTTATACCTAGCAAAATTGTATTTCCCCTTGCCTAGACTAAACTCTGTGGGGAATCATTTTAATATTAAAGATGAATACTTCTTTTAGTACCTAAGTTTGGTAGTTTTTGTCTTATTATATTTATATTCTTAATATTATTGTTTTCAAATACTATTACAAGAAGATAAATAAAACAAGACTTGATTTTATGGGTAAAAAAAA
>NW_007518350.1:0-237 GCF_000475195.1 Diaphorina citri
AAAAAAAAAAAAAAAAAAAAAAAAAAAAAAAAACTTAAAAATACACTTACTTGTGATTCAGCAGTGAGTACAGATTAGCCAGCGTTGTTCTTAGATCAGAGGTGGACAATCCACAGTCCAGACGAAGCTGGGCTATGTTCTTATTGATGAGATAGACAGCATAATGGAATTGAAGTCGATACGAGGATCCGCGGGGATACAGGGCAAACCTGGAAACAAAGTTCATGTTTAATTAGC
>NW_007518351.1:0-237 GCF_000475195.1 Diaphorina citri
TTGAACCGAATGTTTCTCTTCTTATCGGTCTAGCAGCCTCAAGCCAAGGCAAAGACCTGAAATTTCAGTAAATTTTAATCGTTGATAAATTCGACCCCATGCCTCAAAATGAAGAAGTAAATGAAGAAGAAGTACCTATAAGGTAGGTACCTACTTTTATAAACCTCAACTGGTTAGGTTTTGGTATTTACTTTTTAATTGGGGTGCAGGGGATCTCTAACTTTAGGCACTGAAGAA
>NW_007518352.1:0-237 GCF_000475195.1 Diaphorina citri
GTCTTATTTTAGTTTTTATGATTTTAACAAAATTGTGGTTGATCTTAAGAGGTTTAGGTCGTTAGTGTTCGTTAAGGTGAACATTCAGTAACACATTTACAGAGAAATCAAAAATATCAATAGGTATCATTTCAATACCTCTTTGACATCTACCTACGTTTTTTTTAGTCTTCTTCATTTGCGAGGACTTCAATTAGTTGCTCAAAGAAGCAACCAGCAAAATATGACTGACATTAC
>NW_007518353.1:0-237 GCF_000475195.1 Diaphorina citri
CCAATTCTCTTAGCACTTTACTTTCATCAGCTAGCATACTTATCAACAAGTTCTCAGGATGAGCATAGAAGGCATTGCGTTGAATCACGGGAAGTACAATTTTCTTCAGACTTTCATTAAGATATCCACATCTTTGTACCATGGTAAAAACATGCTTTGGTCCATCGAAACATGTTGACATAGTCTTAATAGAAAACCACCTTGGCCCGTATACATTCATGATGAATGTAGCTAAGG
>NW_007518354.1:0-237 GCF_000475195.1 Diaphorina citri
ACTGGAAAGCAAGGAAATACTCGTGAGAGAATTCAAAGCTCAGATATCTCAGTTGAAACTCGAGAATACTAATCTACAAGATCAGAGTAAGCATAGTAAAATTCTTTCTTCTTTTTTTCAAGAAATTTGATAGAGGGAACTGTAGTTGCTAAGGTCTTATCGTCCCGAAATCGAAGAGAGAAGAAAGACCGGGTAGGAGAAAGCTAGCCGTTCCGAGAACGAACCTTATCTGTTTAG
>NW_007518355.1:0-237 GCF_000475195.1 Diaphorina citri
CATCGCGAGTGATAATTTCGCTGGATGATTGTCATTGAAAATAAGCCCATATCCGGCCTTGACATCCAGTTGGATGTGTGGTTGATAATTCATTTTAAAGAACAGGTTGGATCTCTGAGGTTGGATTCGGACTGGATTTAAGTTTAAGACGTTAGACTTAGAAATCCTACCAAGTCATCTCATGACGGAGCTTACCAAAAGTCAGACTATCTCATACTTGGGACTGGCACGATGGCC
>NW_007518356.1:0-237 GCF_000475195.1 Diaphorina citri
AAGCTAAAGACTTGAAATTTGGTATGTAGTTCACAAATGTGACAAGGATGCAACACAAAACGTTTGGTTAAAATAGGTTTATTTTGACGGTTTTTGACCGTTTTTTGGCGGTTTTCAGCTATACCGACTAAACGGTTAAAGATATTGTAAAAGTTTGGCTATAAGAACAAGAACACCCAAAATGAGCATCATTCAATAGGATAAGGAAAGTCGTGTGATGTTCACACCAGATTTTTT
>NW_007518357.1:0-237 GCF_000475195.1 Diaphorina citri
TTATTGAGATGAAAATAATGAGAAAGTTGATATCGGTAATGAAATAATGAATCAGGAGGAAAGATAAAAGAGAGCCAGACCAAAGAGGAAAGATAAAATTGAGAAAAATTTGAGAGAGAAAGGATGAACCTCGAAAATATTAGGGAAAGACACAAAAAACCAAGAAAAATGTCAGGAGGAAGTAGAAAATCAGGAGAAATTACTAGCAATTTTTATAGAGAACGCCTCCATCGCAGC
>NW_007518358.1:0-237 GCF_000475195.1 Diaphorina citri
ACACATAGTGTGGACACAGCTTTTTAATTGTGTTAAGCATATTTAAATGCTTGTCACAAATATTTAAATGCTTGTCACACGTTCCCCGATTATTACACCTAGATAAATTTTATGACTTGGACTCGAACCACCAACCTCCAGATCCAAAGTCTAACGCGTTAACAACTGCACCACTGAGGTTGGTTGACACTTCAAAATATTGACAATAGGGTAATGGCACACTGGCTTTACAGTTTA
>NW_007518359.1:0-237 GCF_000475195.1 Diaphorina citri
CGCCCCGGGCGGGAATTGACCCCGCGGCCTAGCGCTTACAAGGCAGACACGCTACCAACCAAGCTAACTAGGCTGGAGGGGGCCGGGAAAACCATGAGCACTTCGGCGGATACCATCTTAGAACACCATATTTATTAACAAAACACTGGCTCTGAAGCTGCATTGAAGCATCAATTCAGCCAGCCTAGTTAGCTTAGTTGGTAGTGCGTCTGCCTTGTAAGCGCTAGGCCGCGGGGT
>NW_007518360.1:0-237 GCF_000475195.1 Diaphorina citri
AAAAAAGACGAAAAAGAAACCTAATTGTGACTAATGAGCAAGGCAGTTCAAATGCCATATTGCCAGGGCGCCATACTATTTTGCCATGTTTTGAACAAATAAATGCCATATTTTCCCAAAATAAGTGCCATATTCTCAACTTCTCTGCTAATGAGGGTGACAATTTTACCATCCTTAATCTTTAACAATCAACCTTCAAAAATGAAGGAATTTGAAGGACAAATCACTTAATCCTAA
>NW_007518361.1:0-237 GCF_000475195.1 Diaphorina citri
TATCCAAAATGTCGATTCGGGACGCGAATCCGCGAACATAATCGCGAAATCCGCGAACATAATCGCCAAATCCGCGAAAAAAAACGCGAAATCCGCGAACAAAATCACCAAATCCGCGAACATAATCGCGAAATCCGCGAACATAATCGCGAAATCCGCGACATAATCGCCAAATCCGCGAACAAAATCGCGAAATCCGCGAACATAATCGCGAAATCCGCGAACATAATCGCGAAA
>NW_007518362.1:0-237 GCF_000475195.1 Diaphorina citri
CCTATCCTGTCTTCCTTCTTTCTTCGATTTTGGGACGATAAGACCCTAGCAGTTACAGTTCCCTCTGTCAAACCTCTTCAAAAGAAAAAAAGAGGGGGAAGAGGAAGAAAAAAGGAAGAGAGAGAGATAGGGAGAGAGAGAGGAGAGAGGGAGAGAAAGAGAGAGAGAAAGAGAGAGGGAGAGAGGGAGGGGGAGAGAGGGAGGGAGAGAGAGAGAGAGAGAGGGGGGGGGGAGAGA
>NW_007518363.1:0-237 GCF_000475195.1 Diaphorina citri
ATACGTTTGGTATCGAGTAAAAAAAAATGGATTGTGGTCTTCAAAAGATAGAAAGAATGCTTTGATGATTTAAATATCTGGTGTGAACATCACACGACTTTCCTTAGACTTGAGTTGTCTTGTCCTTTTTATCTTGTCTTGTTTAACTTTTAATTTGTCCTTTTTTTTAAATTTAAACAGGTCTTGATTATTGTTCCATAAAATGTAATGTTATTACCAATCAAATATATAAGACCT
>NW_007518364.1:0-237 GCF_000475195.1 Diaphorina citri
GAGCCTCAAGGAAGGATGGGCACTAATAAAATTAACACTTTGATAAACAGCCATAAATAAAACTAGCTAAGTTTTATTACGAGTGGGAACTTTTGAGACTTTGCCTCATTCATTAGTTCATTACAGAAGGTACCTACACCTAGCTAGGGGTAAGCTAATGTTGGTGGCTACAGTATAATAGAGACGAATAGAAAGTTTATTGCGAAGACTTTTTTGGACGGTTTCTTTCTATTTTTT
>NW_007518365.1:0-237 GCF_000475195.1 Diaphorina citri
TGACACACAGCTAATAGCAGAAGCTTTGCATAGCTTTGGACATAGACTAATAACACATTGTGAAATGTTTACTTGATCAGGGTAGCTTGTAGCTTTCTGTACTTAAGGCCGGCCACTCACTATCAGGTGGACCAGATACACCTCATCAGATCTACCTGATACCTGATGAGGACACAAACTATCAGGTAGACCAGACAGGTACGGCTAAAAAGGTCCACCGGCCACACACGCTCCGAA
>NW_007518366.1:0-237 GCF_000475195.1 Diaphorina citri
GGGTTTGATTTCCAGACAAGGCATGCAATTATGGTTTTATGATAAATTGCCTACCTAAAATAAATGATAATTTATACTGTAGTAGAGGAACTCATAGTATACCTAAGTAAGCACCATTATTGATATTTATATCTACTTCAGGGCAGTTTTGTCGACACGAACAGGGTATGATTTATCTGATAGTTTATTCATTGTACTTGTACAGGTATTATCATCAAGTCTGTTAATAATCCTAGC
>NW_007518367.1:0-237 GCF_000475195.1 Diaphorina citri
AGAGGGGGGGGGGGAAGGAGAGTGATGGTGGGAGAGGGGGAGAGTGGAGGAGGAGCAAGTAAGTTTATTGGAGAGGGAGAGGGGGAGGGTGGGATAAGAAGTGAAGGATGAGGAGGAGAATATGGGGAGGAAGAGCAGGTAGGTGTACTAGAAAGAAGGGAGGGTAGAGGTAAAGAAGGGTGAGGATAGGGGAAGAGTATTATGGAGAGAGGGGTAGGATGGAGGAGAAGGAGGGTT
>NW_007518368.1:0-237 GCF_000475195.1 Diaphorina citri
CTATAGACTGGGATATACATATACCTAGTATCTACCTATGAAGGAAGAAAATAGACCTCTCAGATAGAGTATACCCGTACAATACGAGAGACAATTTTGAGAACACCTCTATAACTTGTGTGATGAAGACTGACTGTTTTTAGTCCTGATTACTTGTCTATAAAGAAAAGATGTCTTTTTGTATCTGCTATACACCGGGGTGATGGTCTCTAGCTCTAGCCATGTTAATTTGGCTGG
>NW_007518369.1:0-237 GCF_000475195.1 Diaphorina citri
ATGTTGTATCTATAGATATATCTTATACCTATAATTTTATAAATTACCTTTCGACGGATTTAGCGTGTTAAAAACTTTTGTAAAGAGAGACGACAGAAGAAGAATCAACTCTGCTAAAGCTGTCAAAAAGTCAAAATATCTCTAGGAATCTGTGTAATATTTTTATAGTTTATATGATTAATTGATTATGAATTTCGTATTTTAACACAAGCAATGTTTTTAAAATTCCAATTTAGA
>NW_007518370.1:0-237 GCF_000475195.1 Diaphorina citri
AGTGCTCCAAGAAACGAGCGCTGACGCTTTTCTCGTACAAAAGTACCGACCACGGACCACACTCATTCGATGCGAAATCAAATTTGCCATATTTTGAGATATGAACCAAGGACCTAGGTACCCGCAAACGCCGGCTAGGCCCGAAAGCGTGTCGCAGGTTTTTTTTTTCATTCGCGGTGAAAAAACCTCCTCCCACTCTTTCGCCTGTAGCTCCCTTACAACTCAAAAGTACCCCCC
>NW_007518371.1:0-237 GCF_000475195.1 Diaphorina citri
TAGAAAGGAAAGTAAAATATAATGGTAATCTTAGCTGACAATCCGCCACTTGTTAGAATGCCGCTCGTACATCAGTCCATCCCGTCCAGCTTTCCACCAAACTCCTTCAATAGAAGACGACCAAGACTCAGTAGAAAACCTATTTGAATTCCCGAGATACATCCCTAAATGTGTACCAACTAATCTGATCTAGGAATTAACGCGAATGACCTAGTATTTAAAGCGCTTAGTAAAAAA
>NW_007518372.1:0-237 GCF_000475195.1 Diaphorina citri
TATTCTATTCTATTCTATTACTTACCGGACACTGAGGACAAGGGAACGCTTTCGCCTTCTCTCCTCCTCCTCCTCCCCCTCCCCCTCTCATCATCTCCATCATCTTCCTCAACTCTTTCTCACTCCTCTTATCCTCGCGCGAGTGAGCACCAAAACCCCTCTCACTTCGCTCGCTCCCGAAATTTCCCTTCAAGTTGGCAACACTGGACGTTGCGCTGTTGGAGAAGGTCAGTACTG
>NW_007518373.1:0-237 GCF_000475195.1 Diaphorina citri
GAAAACTTTGGTGAAATCATCAAGAAAACGATGGTGGAAAGTGTGATTGCTTAAGAGAGGTAACCGGTATCCAAGTTACGTAACTTTACGAATTCAATATATTTTTCGGAGTTCTCGGCCTTTTGGTTAAGATTAAAGTATATTTTTCCGAGTTAGGATATTGGTAGGCAATGTTTCCTTTTGTTTCTGATCGAATTTTAATCCAATATTTGAAATGAACTAATCAGATGGCTTCAT
>NW_007518374.1:0-237 GCF_000475195.1 Diaphorina citri
CAAGTCCTGTCTACAGCCTAAAAAAAACCTTTCTAGTTTCCAAGCATTGAGTGAAATGGGGATATTATGCAAACTTACAAAACGAGTAATAGCACTATAGGTGAGCTGAGTTACTATACCACTCTAGGAGAGCACTATAGGTAAGAACTACCTATTTAATTTTACGTAAATAAATTAAAAGTTGAGAAAACCTCATAAAAAAACTCGTCCGAAGCAAAAGAAGTACAGAAGTGCATG
>NW_007518375.1:0-237 GCF_000475195.1 Diaphorina citri
CTACTACCATAAATGAAAGTAGGGGGTCAGGGGAAATGTAGGGGGTTGAGGGGAGGTTTCTCCTACATTTTGATCATATGATCATGAAGATTCCTATTTGGTTATTTGGATAGAAGTTACACTGCCTTCTAGCAAGTTATTCACAGCTCTAAGTGGTTTGTTCGCGGTATCCGCGGTTGGTTCGCGGTATCCGCGGTCAGTTCGCGGTATCCGCGGTCAGTTCGCGGTATCCGCGGT
>NW_007518376.1:0-237 GCF_000475195.1 Diaphorina citri
CTGATTTCCTCAATTGTTCATACTTTCAAAAATACTTCAATGAGTTTCACAAAATCACATGGATATTTTACTACGCTTGCGACGAACTGAAAACATTCCATGTGAACAAAGGTCCCTGGAGTTAAACAAAGGGTTTCAACAATTCGAACCCTAAACCCTAGCATACCGAAATATTTGTGAACCCAAAGGGTGTTATAATTTGGACCACAAGGAACCTCTGTTTGGCTCAGGACAGGG
>NW_007518377.1:0-237 GCF_000475195.1 Diaphorina citri
AATAAAAGGTTTTGAAAACAAAGTAAGATCAAAGCAATTTTGATATAAAAGAAAAGAAGTAGGTACATTTTTAAAAAAAGAATTTCTACATAATTTTAATTTCACAATTTTTGGAGAAAAAAGATCGCGAGAGCAGCGCTACCGTCCAGTGCAGCTGCTCTCCTAAAACGTCTATCGGGAACAAAATGGGGAAGCTCAAGATCTACTCTTAACACCACGTACAACATGTATGTAAAA
>NW_007518378.1:0-237 GCF_000475195.1 Diaphorina citri
GTAATACTCTGGGGAATCTATGAGAGATAGATTGAAATTGAACTTGGAATATCTATCTTTATTTCTATATTCTTCTCTGCAGACTCTTAGCTAGTTCTCTACATATAGGTATTATCGTTTTTCATTTTATCCTCTCCAGTTTTCTCTGATATAGAAATTTTCAGTCTCATCCGAGTCACCCGGCCAGTTTTAACAAGAGTTATTCCATTCCGATACAGTAACTTTTATAATAACTTT
>NW_007518379.1:0-237 GCF_000475195.1 Diaphorina citri
GGACTGAACCCACGCTCTCCTGATTACCAGACGAGTGTGTCGACCACTACATTACCGAAGCAGATTCTAACGAAAAAGTAGGTACCTAGACAACAGAAAGTAAAAATAAGCGTGTGTGAACATCACATGACTTTATTACACTCAATGATTAAGCATAGGATCATTATATGCATAGACTTGATCCCAACATCCAAGACAAGTGCAACCAATGCAACACAGGACCTCATGATGTGCATC
>NW_007518380.1:0-237 GCF_000475195.1 Diaphorina citri
CATCCAGTTCTACGTGCAATGTAGATAATATAGAACCTGGAGCTTTCAGTTGATATTAGAGTGTGTACCAGAGTTCTTAATCTTATTTAGTCAATGTCTTCTATTATAAACCTCCATCCTACCTTGTTATTATATGTTTAGATTTGTATCATGTTTAGGTAGTAGTAATACTTATCCAATTTTTGTATGGCTTGTTTTTGGTTCAGTTTATTACATTGTAGTCACAGAAATGGCTGC
>NW_007518381.1:0-237 GCF_000475195.1 Diaphorina citri
GGCAGAGTACTTAGTACCTACACCCTCATTCTAATTACAAGGTAGGGGGAAAACTATTACCTATCTTTTTTTCTCATTAATAATTTTTTGTCCCGCCGGGAACTGATCTCAGATTTCCAGCAAGCATCTCGCAAAGCCGCGGATATCACTCTAAGAAAACAACTACTTGTACAGTTCAAGTTTTTTGTTTAGAACGGAAAACGTTTTTACCTTTTATTTACTCTCATTCAGGTATAC
>NW_007518382.1:0-237 GCF_000475195.1 Diaphorina citri
AATTGGGTGGAAGGTATACAAACCACTCGATTTTAATTAACCCCCACAGCCAGAAAATAAATGCAGGACCAGAGGAAATGAAATTATTGAGAAGAGAAAATCGGCGTCGAGGTCATTTAAGTACTGAGGTGTTTTTTCCACTAGTGGAATAGATAAGAATCGTTCTCGGAACGGCTGGCTTTCTCGTGTCCTGTCCTCTTTGATGTCGAAACGATAAAAGACTTCTGTTGACATATG
>NW_007518383.1:0-237 GCF_000475195.1 Diaphorina citri
ACATAACTTGAACGCGAGTTCCATAATACCATTCCATGTTTTGTTTACCAAAACAAACTCGCCCAAACCAAGGTCAAAATCGCTGAAAAAATACTAAAATATCCAACTCACGAATGAAAGTACACCGTACGTTGCGTTCTTGAGAGAAAAGCAAGCAAATCAAACAGTGATTTCAAGTGTACAAAGATATATTTTTTGATGTTGCGCAAGTTTTTAATTAAACATTAATCATCAAGG
>NW_007518384.1:0-237 GCF_000475195.1 Diaphorina citri
GGGAATCTAATTCCACAGTACTGTTTCCTTGTGTGTAACCTACGTCAGGTTTTGCATGCAAGTCTTTTAGATTGTCAGGTTTTGTATGCAAGTCGTTGGCATTGGTGTCATTTGCTGGCACTTGCTGTTTAACATCTCCTGTAATGTTGGCCTCTTGTCGGTATCGTTCACCAGTTCTTGTATCGACCATAGATTCCTTGTTCATGCTTAAATCATTCAATTCCGCTTCAACTGAAT
>NW_007518385.1:0-237 GCF_000475195.1 Diaphorina citri
TGTGGGAAAAATAGGGGATTTTTCTATTAATAGTTATTTACAAATATCTGGAATATTGACCCTTAGGCCAAAAGTTCAGTGGAATGTAGACCTTACTTCTCCTATTCAGGCGTGTACAGACGGGGTCAGCGTTTTTCGTCAGCCTCTCAATCAGCCCTAACTAGGGTGATTGCTTTGTTTGGTCTGCCATTTGGTTTTGGCTACAAATTTTACGACTGTATGCCCTTCGCACTCAAC
>NW_007518386.1:0-237 GCF_000475195.1 Diaphorina citri
ATACAAACGTGGTTTTATTACGTAAACATCAGATTTTCTGATAGAATACCTTCATCTTACCTAAGGTAAATATACCAAGTTTCAAGTCAATGGACTCCGTAAGTGGCTCAAAAATAGATAAAAGGTCTGACTCAAACATATGTATGTACGGTTTGACTAAAACATATGTATGTACTGGCAAAGAGCTTTAAAGTTTTTCTTTTCTGGAGGGGTTTGATAGAGGGAACAGTAAGTGCT
>NW_007518387.1:0-237 GCF_000475195.1 Diaphorina citri
TATTAGGTCCCGGAAAACCCGAAATTCTTTCCTCCTGACTACTTCCCTGGAAGAAAAAAAGTGTTACAGACTCATACACTATGCCAAGCAATAGGCTATTGTACTGATAAGTAAGTAAACAGAAGTAATTATGTTTGTTGATGCATCGCAAATATTCGCGAACGTAAGCAAACATGTAGGAACGACGTACATAATTGCCCAAAATGCAAATTAATGTATTGCTACCTTATGCATAGT
>NW_007518388.1:0-237 GCF_000475195.1 Diaphorina citri
TGGGGCACCATATAGCAACGTTGAATATACCACGTGTGCCAAGACTTCTCTTTTTCTGTTCGAGGGTCCACCTACGTTTGTGCGACTGTGGATCTATCCAGGACGAGGCCCATCTTCTCGTCTGCCCAAACGTAGGTGCACTGAGAAAAAAACTAGGGTGCCGGAAGCCTAACCGAGTGACTGGGTGCCGGAACTCTAATATTGAACTCTATATCAGGAAGCTCAACACTCTATAGG
>NW_007518389.1:0-237 GCF_000475195.1 Diaphorina citri
GCAGATATATTGTGCAGAACCTCCTTATCAAGTTGACCCACAGAACTTATATATAATGACTGCTGAAACCCTCCAAGAAATTATTTTCTTGTTTGGAAGAGGGTCAATCGTTCTTAGTACGAGAAGATGACGTGCCATCTTGGACTTCCAATGGTTTAGTAGAATAGAATAGAATAGAATAGAATAGAATAGAATATACCTTGTTTATCCTGCCAGAATGAGACTGAAAAGTCCCTT
>NW_007518390.1:0-237 GCF_000475195.1 Diaphorina citri
ATAATAACACCAAGATTCTTTACAGTATCAGTAAAAGGAATGACAGTTCCATCAAATTAATGTCAAGTTATCCGTTTGCTGTTCAAAATGACGTAAAAGCTTTTTCGAACCCAAGATGATTGCTTGGAACTTTTGGGATTATACCAAAAGCTTTCGTCCAGCCCAGAAGTAGTCTCAAATCGTCATTTAAAGCTCGAATTGTAGGATTCAGATTGTCCAGTAATGTATGGATGTATA
>NW_007518391.1:0-237 GCF_000475195.1 Diaphorina citri
ATTGAAGAGAGAAGAATAGGAGAAAGCTAGCCGTTAAGAAAACGAACCTTATGCCGACCGTCTCGTCTGACAGACTGATTAAGGTTTCACAGACCGGAGTGTGTCATACCGTCTTAACATGTGTGGCGGAAAAAGCTCGAGACCCAGGTCTGTGAGAAGAATATTCAGAGAAAACACGTCCAAGAATTATCTGAAACAATTATCAAACAGTCGTTACATATTCTTCACAATCATATC
>NW_007518392.1:0-237 GCF_000475195.1 Diaphorina citri
CAAATTGATCAAGTTCAGTGGGTGACCGGGCGGATTTTGGATGGCCTTCCCTCGAACGGGCCGAAAATATGGTTGTTCCAGAAGCCAAAATTAGAAAGGCAAGCAACATCGTTAAATATATTTTTATTCAGCGTATTTTTAGACCATGGTTCGTCGGACCGCTGGAAAATGTGTGGCGGATTTTTACTTTCCTTATCCTATAGGAAGGAAAGTAATGTAATCGGGTCAAATTTTCGA
>NW_007518393.1:0-237 GCF_000475195.1 Diaphorina citri
AAACCTATTTATAGGGGGGAAGTGGAAATGTCATTGTCAAGGCTCTACTTTTTATACAGTGTGTAAGAAAATAATTTAATTAAGTACCTACCATTTTATTTATGTACTTTGATTGTAGCATTTCTCTGTAGCCTTGAAAATACATGAGTGTTATAAAATGACTAATTGACAATATAACAGGTAGGTACTTCTGCCTCTTGTTATCTGACTAACACAAAATCTCTGTTAATAAATTTG
>NW_007518394.1:0-237 GCF_000475195.1 Diaphorina citri
TCGTATTCCTTGCCTCGGTTGTGATTGAACCAGCGATCGTTAGTTTACCAGACGGGCGTCTTGAGACTGCAGACCGAGTAGAACTGGGGGTTTAGATACATATTTAGACAGTCAGACCCTGTAGACCTGGGGTTTAGATATTTAGACAGTCAGACCCTGTAGACCTGGGGTTTAGAGGTTTAGACAGTCAGACCCTGTAGACCTGGGGTTTAGAGGTTTAGACAGTCAGACCCTATA
>NW_007518395.1:0-237 GCF_000475195.1 Diaphorina citri
ATATTACCATTTAACCCTATGTTAATTATTAGGGTTGGCGAAACATTTTAGAGTTTAAATTTTCATTGCCTTTGATTAGAGCAGAGAAACACCTGTTCAGCCTAATCCAAATTTTGAAGAATCAGAAAGATTCTTGATTCTTGTGAAGTGCGTTAAAATTCTAAAATAATGCCACTCGTCACTATAAACCGAATAAAAAATATTGCAAATGCTCCGGAAATAAAATAAATTTGAGAT